>NW_028172346.1:0-15000 GCF_963971535.1 Notolepis coatsorum
CACACACACGTGTACACGTGGCACTTACATACTGAACACACACATTAAAACATGCACGCAGATGAACATGTGCACACACACACACACACATTACACAGGTACACACATTATGGGGTGAAAGAACGTGACATAAAAAAATGGTGCATTCATTTTCACACCGAAAACACACACATAGGAAACCAAACACAAACAACACACACACACAAAGTAAGCAGTCTTGTGCACGTGTGTGTGTGTATGTGTGTGTATGTGCATGTGCACAGGCACATGTATGTGTGTGTGTGTGTGTGTGTGTGTGTGTGTGTGTGTGTGTGTGTGTGTGTGTGTGTGTGTGTGTGTGGTGTGTGTGTGTGTGTGTGTGTGTGTGTGTGTGTGTGTGCTCAATAATGACATGGGGAGGCCAGTTCAGCATAGTAAATGAAAAAGCACGGATAAGATCAGTGAGACGGGCTGAGTGTGAGTTGGTTTTATATGAGGGAGGGGGGGTGGAGGGGAGGAGAGAGAGAGAGAGAGAGAGAGAGAGAGAGAGAGAGAGAGAGGGAGAGAGAGAGAGAGGAGAGAGAGAGAGAGAGAGAGAGAGAGAGAGAGAGAGTGGAGAGAGAGAGAGAGAGAGAGAGAGAGAGAGAGAGAGAGAGAGAGAGAGAGAGAGAGAGAGAGAGAGAGAGAGAGAGAGAGAGAGAGAGGAGAGAGAGAGAGAGAGGAGAGAGGAGAGAGGAGGGGAGAGGGAGAGAGAGAGAGAGAGAGAGAGAGAGAGAGAGAGAGAGAGAGAGAGAGAGAGAGAGAGAGAGAGAGAGAGAGAGAGAGAGAGAGGGAGAGAGAGAGAGAGAGAGAGAGAGGAGGGGGAGAGAGAGAGAGAGAGAGATGGAGGAATACAGTTAATTAATGTTGTTATAATACATATAATACAGCCTTGATCAAATGGAGGTGGGTGGAGGAGGTGGAGGGTGGAGGTGGAGGGTGGAGGTGGATGATGGAGGTGGGTGGAGGAGGTGGAGGGTGGATGATGTCTATTTTATCTACTTGTTGTATCTATTTTATCTTAACTCTTTCTTTGTGATTTATTGTATTTTTCTTGGGACCATGTTATCCTTGTACCCCTTGTTTTTATACTATTGTATAAATTGTATGTACTAAATAAAAAAAAATCAAATGAGGAGGGTGGATGTGGAGGGTGGAGGTGGGTGGAGGAGGTGGATGATGGAGGTGGATGATGGAGGTGGATGGAGGAGGTGGATGATGGAGGTGGAGGGTGGAGGTGGATGATGGAGGCGTCTGTCATGGTGCTGGATATAGTAGAAGTGCTTTAATTCATGTCTATCTATTGTCTCTATGAAGAAGCTTGATTCACATGTGAAATACTTAAGCATTACATCACGCGCAGGAGTGGTTTGTGAAAATTAAACCACGCCTAGGGGTGGTCGTTAGGTGGTCGTTAGACCCCCCTAGGCATGGTCTAATTTTCACAAACCACGACTACAAGTGGTGTAATGCTTTTTTATACAACGGCATGCAAATTTCTCGATTCTGATTGGCCATTTACACGTCTTTATTGGCAACAATCCACGGTCCTGGGCTCAGGACCCGCCCACAACCGAATCACATATCACTCCCCGGCTCACTCCGGGAGAAAACAAGATCGCGGACAACAAATGGATATGTTGATAGCACCATAACGACTAAATATGAAGCGATTCTGTCAAGGGGAATGTGTTAGTCCTTTAAACAATGTTGGATGATGTAATTGATGGGTCTTGAGTCAATCTAGAACAAAAGAAAAATCGCGGATTGATTGATTGATTAATTGATTGATTTAAATTTCTACTTCCTTCCCACTGACTGCAGCGTTCACTCTCACACTGTCCGACGCTGGCGTACCCACAAACACACACACACACATACACACACACACACACACACACACACACACACACACACACATTCACACACACACACACACACACACACACACACACACACACACACACACACACACACACACACACACACACACACACACACACACACACACACAGTGACACACACACACACACACACACACACGCACACACACACACACACACACACTCCTGTCTGCAACAGCGGGGGAGTCAGACTGAGAGAGAAGCAGCGCTGTTTTAAGTGAGCATGGTCTATTGAATTGATTGATTGGTTGATTGCTAATTTTATTACTGTACCCCTGGTTTCCAACTGGTTAAGTTTAGGCTAAAAGAAATAAATAAAAAAATAGGGCGAAGAAAACGTTTTTTTCCTATAGGGCAAAGAAAACGTTTTAATTTGTTTTACCTACTTTATATAGAAGCATCTAAGAATGAAGTTCTATGGAAAGTAGGTCTGCATTCCCTTAACAATTGTGTGTATTGAGCCGTACTGTATTGTACCCATTCTGCATCTGGTAATAAAATTTTCAATCAATCATTCCAATAATACACAGTTGGATGTGTTAGTTGGTTGGATGCACTTCAAGCTGCTTCCACATGAGGCAACTTCTCTCAATCATTCCAATAATACACAGTTGGATGTGTTAGTTTGGTTGGATGCACTTCAAGCTGCTTCCACATGGAGGCAACTTGTCTTTTTTGTAGTTGTGGGAACTACTTTTTCTGGCGGATGGTTTTTTCAATAAATCTTCGATTAATGTGTGTTTATTGTATAGAAATAAGGTTGGATGAATCTGGCAGTTGTATAAAAGCTTTACACCACTTGTAGTCGTGATTTGTGACCAATAAACCATGCCTAGGGGGGTCTAACGACCCTCGGCTGCGCCTCGGGCCTAACGACCACCCCTAGGCATGGTTTATTGGTCACAAACCACTCCTGCGCGTGATGTAATGCTTAAATACAACTGGCACATTCATCCAACCTTATTGCTATACAATAAACACACATTAATCGAAGATTTATTGAAAAAACCATCCGCCAGAAAAAGTTGTTCCTGCAACAACAAAAAAGAGAAGTTGCCTCCATGTGGAAGCAGCTCGGAAGTGCATCCAACTGTTCTCAGTAGGACATCCAACAAACTAACACATCCAACTGTCTTTCACCTAGACATCCAACAAACTAACACATCCAACTGTGTGTTATTGGAATGATTGATTGATTGATTGATTGAAAATTGTATTACCAGATGCAGACTAGGTACAATACAGTACGGCTCAATACACACAATTGTTAAGGGGATGCAGACCAGAGAAAGACTTTATGACATACCAGATTTACAAATACAGTAACACATCCAACTTTTCTTTAGTCTTTAACCTACTTTCTATAGAACTTCATTCTTAGACTCTTCTATAGAAAGTAGGTCAAACAAATTAAAAAAAGTTTTCTTTGCCCTATAGGGGAAAAAAAGTTCTCTTTGCCCTATAAGATCTTTTATTATTTTTGTAAACCTACTTTCTATAGAAGCAGCTGCAGGGAGGTGCGCTGTTTTAAGTGAGCGTGGGTTATTGAATTGATTGATTGATTGATTGATTGCTCATTTTATTACTGTCCGCCTTGTTTCCAACTGGTTAAGTTTAGGCGACTCTTTCGAAGTTGGTTAAGGTTAGAGTTTGGAATCAGGGCTGGTGTTCTATCGCCCTGCTCTAAAGACAAACTCTAACCGTAACCAACTTCGAAAGAGGGCCTAAACTTAACCAGTTGGAAACAAGGCGGACAGTAATAAAATTAGCAATCAATCAATCAATCAATCAATCAATCAATCTATTCAATAGTCCACGCTCACTTAAAACAGCGCACCTCCCAGCTGCCTCTATAGAAAAAAAATTTAAATGAAATATTTTTTTGCAATTAATCAATCAATCAATCAATTTGCGCGATTTTTATTTTGTTCCACAATGACTCATGACACATCAATTACATCATCCAACATTGTTTAAGCAACTAAGACATTCGCCGTGACAGAATCGTTTTCCATTTAGTCGTTATGACGCTATCAACATATCCATTCGTAAAGATTATTGTCCGCCATCTTGTTTTTTCCTAAAAAGCCGCACGGCGGAGTGATAGTAATTCGGTTGTGGGCGTGTCCTGGGACCAAGAGCGTGGGATTATGACAAATACATACGTGTAAATTGACTGTTTCAGAATCGCGAAATTTGCATGCCGTTGTATAACTGCTTGTAAACAACTATCAACAGGATGAACAGAACAAGTTGAGTTTGGGGATAACAAACAAACAAAGGATTCAGTAGCATGTAAAGTATAGAATAATCACTATGTAATACTTTGAAAACCTTTGCTTACTCACACATTCCTTCTCTCTCAAATTAATCTTCCATATCAGTGAGGGATGAAATACTATTTGTGTTAAGTACTTGATTATAACACTACAGAAACAAAAAACAAAAAACTACTATACCTCCATTTATTTGTTCATGTTCAACAAATGATTTGTAAAACATTCTTAAAATATCTATAATTCATTTGCAGATGTTATTGTGTGCCCTAATCTAAAGTGAAGACTATTGATCATTAACAAATGTCTAATACAATTTGTTTATTATTTGTGGACTTTTTACTCACCTGTAAAAATGTATAACATGTACTGTAGCTTCCATTCAAACTGACAAGAACAAACGCAAACTTTCCACTTTCAAGTCTCACGCGACTATCTCTGCATACTCCTGGGTCCTAGTGTCCCCCAGGTTATATGTATATGGCATGTCAAAAGAGACTATTTTAATTTTTTTTATTATAAACAATGTTTATTGGTTGTTGCTTTGTTTGTGTTAATAAAATTGCATTTATCTATAGTCCTAATTCTGTCACTGTTTGATGTCACAAAGAAGGGTGGATCCGAAAGCTGCCTACAACATTTGTAGCAGGTGATGAAAAAGTCAACAAATAATTAACAAACTGTATTAGACATTTGTTAATGATGAATAGTCTTCACTTTAGATTAGGGCACGCAATAGCATCTGCAAGTGATTTATAGATATTTTATGAATGTTTAACAAATCATTTGTTAAACATGAAAAGACAAGTCTGGTAATTGCTTCGTGTCTGTATTCTTGTGTTTTTATATTGTATGTTTTTAACAATGTCTGTACTGTATGTGGCACCAAGACAAATCCCAATCAACCGTGTTGAAATGGCAATAAAGTTTCTATCTATCTATCTAAAAGCCAGATTGTTCATAACAGGTGAGTAAAAGGTATTTTTTTCATATCCATTTTTCAAAGCATCTACAAATGTGTTACTACACATTAGATACCATTATTAAATGTTGCACTAATAATTTACAAATAAGGTTGATCATGTGGGAAAAAGTGACCAACAGATCATTTATGAATGTTAAACTAGTACAAATTATGTACTAATCAGTTGTAAATGGTTTGTTCATGATTAGTTCGTTATCCACTAATGCGTTATAAATAATGTATAACTAATTTGTAAATGTTATACAAATATAATTATAAATGATTGTATATAAACGGTTTGTTCATGATTAGTTCATTATCTATAAAACACCTTATAAATGTCTTACAACTGAGTGTTATTATAGTGTTACCAACCCTTCTATATACCTATTTATACATCTGCATATGACCCATTATAACTCTGTAGGATAGCATGTACAATAATGCTGTATATACGTATATATATATTTATCCACATCTGTCTGTACATACATATCTGTAGATACTATATCTATACTGTACATATATCTTACCTACCGCTGGCCAGTATGACTTACTACCATAGTGTCATTATACCTGTATCACTGTACATAATACTGTAATACATATACTAATACTATATATAATAACAATACTAATATAATAATACTATAACACAATTACACAATAAAAATTACAAATATGTCCTTGTAATTAACGTGTTCTATGTATCTACAGTTATTAGCCTGTGATGGGTGGCCTGTCATGTAAAGAGCTAGCATTCTGCTGCAATTTCTTCTTCTTTTTAACCGTGTATACAAGTTATAAAAGAGATATATAGACTGTATACAGTATATAAAATATAGAAATAGAAATAGAAATGTATCGCTATACTTTTATAATTATTATTTGACCTGAACCAATTTGGACCATTCAAACACAAGTATGTTTTCTGTGTGGTCACATTACTGAACATATTATATATCATATTACATATTATGATCATCCCTGGAGCGTCTGCAGCCCCGCGCTCCTCCTCTGCACTGCAGGCGTCCAGTCCTTTGTATTCTTTGAATTCCAACAGGGTTAGGGTGGTTATAGGGTCACAATTAGGGCAAGGGTTAAAGGTCCCCTCCACTTAAAAATGGGATTAGCTCCTCTTGGAGGAAGGACTTTGACTATAGAGGTTGTTATTTGTGCAGCACTTGTCATCACCAGCGTGCCGTTTTCACATTCTTCCCCTGGAGAGGCAGAGCTTCTCTGCACTTTACCTGAAGGTTCCCTGAGAGATGTGTGACCATAGATATCTATATAGAACACTAGATAGCTTAAGTCACTGAACCGCCGCCATCTTGCTCCAGTCAGCCTTGAGTGAGAGTGAGTGAGCTGCACAGACAAAAATACTCATAACTCGCTGAAATATTGACGGATTTACAAACGGGTTGGTTTATTACAAGCATTATTAACGTGGCTATGATTCAAGCGGTTTGTAAAAAAAAAAAAAAAAAAAAGTAAAAAAGTAGACATGAATGTTATCAGTAGCTGAGCTGCCTCGAGCAAGATGGCCGCCCTACGACGACGACGCTCTCCATTGGCCGGCAGCGCGGGTAAGCTATCTAGTGTTCTATATAGATATCTATGTGTGTGATGTCACCAATAGGTTGAACCTCTCATGGTCCAATGTGTGGTAACTTTAAACATCTTCAGCTTCAGCTACACAGCAAGCTGAGCAGGTGTCGACGTGTTTCGAAAGAATAAGAGCTGCCGACTTGGAATTCCTGGTAAATATCAACGGGTTGCTTGTTGCCAATTTGCATATTCATAGATCCTTGTTGCATTCTCAAAGGTGTAGCGATGCTGCTAAGCCATTTTCAGTTAGTTTATTGAACAATTTGGTGGGGAAAAAACATATTTATACAAGTTATTATTCAACGTAGAACATCTTTTATAAGGATTTAAAATACACCTGGAGGGGATCGTTAAGACTTATTCTCCACGAGTAGACGTGGGAATAAACCTGTATGTGCAGAGAGAGAGAGAGAGAGAGAGAGCAAGTGACTGCGAGAAAGAGAGAGAGAGCATGAGAGAGAGAGCCTGAGAGAGAGCGAGTGCATGGTAGAGAGAGAAAGAAAGAGAGGAAAAGAGAGAGGGGAAAAGATTGGCCTAAAAACACTGTGAATATGCGTCAACATGTAAGTGCTGTTATACAAGCGTGAAAGCAACGGATATCTCACGTTAAATACACCTGGAAGGATTCTAGTTAGGATTCTAGGAGGCAGATGTTACTGTAAGTGAAGGAGTGTGATGATGTTGGCATTGAAAATGATAATGGTGCGTGCGTGCGTGCGCGTGTGTGTGTGTGTGCGCGCGTGCAATCCGTGCATGCATGCATGTGCATGTATTCTTTCTCATTGGTTATTTTGGCCTGTTTCAGGGTTTCCATTAGCCAGTAAATACCAGCAAATACCGTCAAATAAAAATGTTGATGGTCAATCATCGTGGCTGGTAAAAATAAAAATAAAAATAAAAGATTATATATATTACATTGAGTGTAATATATATATCTTTGCATTTATTTTAAATTTGTTGGACCTTATGGTGTTCTTGTTCTGTTCTTGACTTATTGTGATGTTTCTTCTTGACTTGTTTAAAGAAGACGTGTCCGGCCCCATGGGGACATTAACGTGTGTTGTCGGGCCTTACAGATAACTTTGATTTGATTTGGTGAGTGAATGTGCGTTAGAGTGTGTGGCCACCGTGTCTTACTGAATTCACAATGTGCTCCACGATGGTGGAACGAACCTCCCACCACGGTCAGGACAGCCGAAACACAACCAATTGTCCACCGACGACACTTCTTCAATCAATATCTGAAATGAGAAAAATAAATAATAATAATAAATAAATACAATTTAAGTCACTTGTAAGTCACTTTGGATAAGAGCGTCAGCTAAAATAACTAAATGTATGTTAGACAGGGTCAATTTTCAGAAAATCATAACCCTGAAGGCATTTTGTGTTTATTTTTGGTACACAACATTTCTAGGGGTATTAAGGGGTGCTGAATCCAGATCTGCTGTATACCAAGCTCAAAAATGTCAAATAAGGCCTCAAAATTGAGAAATCCAACATGGCCGCCAACGCCAGGCTGAAATCTATTTAAGTGCATATCTTTTTTACTAAACAAGGTAGAAACATGAATGAAATGTGTTTTTATATGTTTGCATACATGAGGAATTTAAAATCATATCCTGATTTTAGATCAGTTGTGAAAATGTTGCTTGAAACTCATATTTATAGCAGAAACTGTGGTTGTTATTGATGCATAACTCATCAACCAAATAAGAAAGAAAAGCAGTGTGATCCCAGGCCATGGATTTATTCATCAAACTCTTTTCTCTTGAATTTTTTTAATCAACATGCCATTTATGCAAATGAGATAGTCCTTAATATGCGTACAGTAGCTTAGGTACAGTAATTTATTGTCAGTCATCAATCGTATTCAGGCAGGTGTTGCAGGTGTCTTGCAGTTGCATGATTCATCCAATGCCACTTTTCCTGAATAGAATAGAATAGATTATAATATAATATAATAAAATAAAAATATTATTTTACCATATCAATATAAGTGAATGTTCAAGTTTCTTTATTAGTTGTCATACAGAATACTTTGCATAAAATGTTTCTTTCTGTGTTGCTCCTGAGAGTGTGCTAGATAATAACAAGATAGTATAAAATAAGTATAATAAGTATAAAATAGAAAGTCAAGTACGTAAACAAGTGTAAACAACAAAATTGTTCAGTGTATCTATATATACAGTACAGCTGGTACAAGAATGGTGAAGTATAGCTTAGCTTGTGGTGCCACCTTGTAGTGGTGAGGTGCAATAAGGAATGAGAATGATGTGCAATTTCCTTACCAATAATATAAATATAAAGTGTAAAGTGTGTCTAAAGTGGTAAAGTGGGTGCTACAGTGTGTTGTTTATTTAAGTGAGTGTATGTGCGCTGTGGGTGTGTTGATGGTTTGCTTATTGTTCATTGTTCATTCATTGAGCATCCTGATGGTCTGGGGATAGAAGCTCCTTCTGAGTCTCTCTGTGCTGGCCATGAGACTCCGGTATCGCTTGCCTGACCGCAGCAGTTCAAAGAGGCAGTTGTTTGAGTGGCTGGAGTCTTTGATTATTCTCTTAGCCTTACCCATTCACCGCTTGTTGTAAATGTCTTGGAGAGTGGGAAGCCCACCTTCAATTGTGCGTTCGGCTGAACGGGCCACTCTCTGTAGTCTGCTGCGGTCTTGTGCAGTGCCCAAGTTCCCAAACCAGGAGGTGATATTGCCAGTCAGGATGCTTTCTATTGTGCATGAGTGGAAGTTATTGAGGATCTTCTGACTCACGTTGAACTTCCTTAAGCACCTAAGGAAGTAGAGGCATTGCCGTGCCTTCTTCACAACACTGTCAATGTGTGTGGTCCATGTCAAGTCCTCGGATATGTGGACTCCGAGGTACTTAAAACTGTTCACTCTCTCAACCGGTGCCCCGTCGATGCTGAGGGGGCTGTAGTCCCTGACCCCGACCTCCTAAAGTCCACAATCATCTCCTTTGTTTTGCTGACGTTCAGGGAGAGGCTGTTCTCTTGACACCATCCCGCTAGAACCTTAACCTCTTCCAGGTAGGCCCTCTCGTCGTTTGCAGAGATCAGGCCCACCACTACTGTGTCGTCAGCAAATTTTATGATTGTGTTGTTGTTCCGCTGTGCCACACAGTCATGTGTGTACAGGGAGTGGAGGAGGGGACTCAGTCAGGACACAGCCCTGGGGGGCCCCTATGTTGAGAGTGATGGATGAGGAGGTGCAGTTGCCTGCTCTCACCACCTGGGGTCTGCCCGTCAGGAAGTCCAAGACCCACTGGCAGAGGTCATAGTTCAAGCCCGGGTCCCTGAGCTTGGCTATGAGTTTGGAGGGGACTATGGTATTGAATGCTGAGCTGTAGTCGATGAATAGCATTCTCACATAGTTCCCCTGCCTCTTGTCCAGGTGTGATGCTGCTGTGTGCAGCACATGGGCTATGGCGTCCTCCGTGGACCTGTTGGGGCGGTATGCAAATTGCAGGGGGTCCAGGTTGATGGGGAGGGAGGAACCTAAAATTGTACCTAAAATTGTACCTCATCCCATTTCTGCTTTGCACTAGATAGTACTGTACATTAGTACACTGCATAGTATTGTGTATTGTATATTATATGGCAACTCAGAACATTGTACATATGTCTATACCGAACACTGTGACCTCATTTTCTTCTTCTAAATTCATGCTATATTATGTTATTATGTTATTTGATACTATCTTGTCTAGCACAGTCTCTGGAGCGTAACAGTAAGAAGCATTTTGTATGAAAGTATTCTGTACTTCTGTATGACAACTATTAAAGAACTTGAACTTGAACAGATGTAGCATCCGAGGTTGGTGGCAGAGTCTCTTGTGGACGGCCTTTGCAGAATAACTCAGGCACACCATAGATCTTGCAGATGAATCTCTCTGTTGATGTCACAAGATCTTCTGTGAAAGGGCCCTTCCCAAGGCCAGCAAGATCAGTGTGATGGTGCTTGAACACCTGCCAGGCTGTTTTCTTTCTGTGACCACTGAACTGGGACACACTGTCACATCCGGTGAGGGCATGGAAGGCAAGGATTGTGTCCAGTTGATCATCAGATAGTAGCTTTCTAATGTCATGTACTGGAAAATATTTTGGATCCTTCGATGTCCCAGCTTTAATGTAGAGATGCGTACATCGGATTCTGTCATAGTGAGCCAAGAGTAGAAGCAGCACATCTGTGTCACGCGCTGACACAACGATTGTTTCCACTGGAGCCTGGATGAGAAAATCAGACGTGTATCAGCTTCCTCATGGTCAGCACTCAGAGAGGAGACTTCAAGATCTGGATCTGTTGACTTGACAGTTGTCCCTTCAGCAAACCTCTCTGATACTACAACTACAGGTTCATCATCCGGGCTGTGCTCTATCAGGTGGTTTGAGAGTAGTTGAGCGATATCTGATTTGTTGTCTTCAAGGGCCATGAAGCTCGACCAATCGGCAGGAAGTGGAACAGACTTGTTTTTGATTTCACGACGTACTGGCCTGTGGCGCTGTTTGCGTTTCACCCTTGTGCCTGTTTTGATGGATTGGTCATGGTATCTGTCAAAGACGACATCTATTGATTGAGATGGCGCGACCCCGGTCAGTCGCCTTTGGTTTAGCTCTGCGACGATTGTGCAAATTTTTTGCTATTATGTTTGTTTTTTCTACTTTTTTTATTAAAACATCACTGGCGGGTATGTCATACGACCGCCAGACACTTATGGACCTAAACTCCGGACTCAAAGAGGAGTTGGGAGAAACTTTATGCCCAGAATGGCTAACAGAAATCAAGCGGGAGAACAACAAAGGAAACGGCAGAAAGAGGCATAGAGGTAGACGAGGCGGTATCAGACTCAGATTAAAAAGATCTGCTTACCGTCCAGCAATTCCATCCCTCTTTCTGGCGAATGCACGTTCGCTGGAGGGAAGGATGGACGACTTGAGAGCGAGGGTCCGATTCCAACGGGAGATGAGAGACGTTAACGTCATGTGTTTTACGGAGACATGGCTCAAGCCAGCGACGCCGGACAACAGCGTCTCTCCATCGGACAATTTCGCCGTCCTGAGAGCAGATCGCACGGCAGCCTCTGGGAAGAGCATCGGAGGTGGGGTCTGCATCCTCACGAACAATCTCTGGGTTAATCCCAAGGAAGTACATGTCCTCTCAAGTTCATGCTCCCCAGATATGGAACATCTCCAAATCCTGTGCCGACCGTACCACCTACCCCGTGAGTTTACCGCGGTCATTATATCCGTTGTGTATATCCACCCACAGGCAAATACTGGCAAAGCGCTGGTGGAATTACACGACCACCTCAACAAACAACAAATCAAACACCCGGAAGCCGCGACGATAGTGACTGGTGACTTCAACCAGGCAAATCTGAAAAAAGTGATGCCGACCTTTTTTCAGCACATCGCCTGCTCCACAAGAGGGGGAAACACACTCGACCACTGTTACACCCCGTTCAAAGCCGGATACAAGGCTGTAGCGGCTCCGCCACTGATGGGCGCTGCAAGCGCGAGCGATCACGACTCCATTTTTTTAATTCCTGCATACAAACAAAGATCGCGTGACGTCGTCGTGTCACGTGAGACAAAAAAGTGGTCTGACGAATCAGAGGCCGCGCTCCGTGATGCGTTCGAGGACACAGACTGGGACGTGTTTAAAGGAAGCGCCAGTGACGTCAGCGAGTACGCTGATACCGTTGTGAGTTATATAACAACAGTGGCAGACGGTATTGTCCTCACAAAGAAGGCGCGGGTTTTCCCAAACCAGAAGCCTTGAGTGGACAGCACTATAAGAGCAGCCCTGACGCACCACGGCTTTTAACCTGGGCAGAGAGTCAGGAAATATGGAAGAGTACAAGGCTTCAGTCTACACTCTGCGCAAGGCTGTTAAACTTGCTAAGAGGACATATGCTGAGAAACTGGAGACACAAATGGCACAAAACGACACAAGAGGCTTGTGGAGGGGACTGAAGACAATAACTGACTACAAAGTCAGCGCCCCCTCAATGGGGAGCGACGACGCCTCTCTCGCGGACAAACTCAACTCCTTCTACGCTCGGTTCGGTGTAGACAGTGTCGCCGCTAGCCCTCTGGCTAGTGACGTCACTGGCACACCGGCTGTTGTGGAGGGGGGGACTTTCTGAGTGAAAGACCCCAGGCGGTCAGGGTGGGGGGTCAGACCTCCAACACCATCACCCTGAGCATCGGGTCCCCCCAGGGCTGTGTTCTAAGCCCCCTGCTGTACTCACTCTACACACACGATTGTGTGGCCAAGTTCAGCTCCAACTCCATAGTGAAGTTCGCAGACGACACAGTGGTGGTGGGGCTGATCTCAGACAACGACGAGAAGGCCTACCGAGAGGAGGTTGAGGTACTGGAACGTTGGTGCCAGGACAACAGCCTGCTCCTGAACATTGGTAAAACCAAGGAGCTGATCGTGGATTATAGGAGAGGACAGCAGGAGACACACACACCACTGATGATTAACGGGGCTACCGTGGACAGGGTGAGCAGCTTCAAGTACCTGGGGGTCCACATCTCAGAGGATCTGACATGGTCAACACACATAGACTCAGTCGTAAAGAAGGTGAAGCAGCGCCTCTACCACCTGAGACAGTTAAGGAAGTTCAGAGTATCGGGGAAGATACTCCAGTCCTTCTACTCAGGAGCTGTAGAGAGCATCTTGACCGGAAACATCACTGCCTGGTATGGGAACAGCACGGCACAGGACAAGAAGGCCCTACAGAGAGTGGTGCGCTCAGCCGAGCGTACCACGGGTATTGCGCTACCTCCCCTGCAGGCTCTATACAACAAGAGGTGCAAATCCAGAGCCTGCAGGATAATGAAAGACCCCCACCACCCCAATAACAGCCTGTTCCAGCTGCTGAGGTCAGGCAGACGCCTGCGAACCCCAGCTACTAGGACGGAGAGGCTTAGGCTAAGCTTCTTCCCCCAGGCCATCAGAGCCTTGAACAATGAACATTGAGAGACACAGAAACTGAACTATCCACACACAAGCACACACTAGCACATACACGACACGCACGCTGAGCACGCTCACACACTAGCAGCCACTTTAACACTCATGCCGCACACACGCACACTTATGGCCAGAGGAAAGGCCACTTAAATTAGTATAACATCAGGAACAGTGTATTGCACTACTAAAGCTACCTAGCATGTCCTATATGCTCTGTAAATACTATGTACAGATACCGAGATGGCACACCATGTACCTGTTTATTGCACTGTTGTTTTTTATTGGATTCTATTATATGTTGTACCACTGTATTTTTATTGGACTCTATTATATGTTGTACCACTGTATTGCACATCGTCGCGGGCAAGACCAGCCGCATTTCATTGTATACCTGTATGCCGTGACAATTAAAACTCTTGACTTGACTTGATCTACTCTCTGGTATTTTGCTCCCATCTTCAACACGTTGTCAGTGAACTTGTTGGCATAGTCACCAAATGTTGTAGTGTCAGGTCACGGTGGCTTTCCGAGTGCCATTACCAGAGCTTGGCCATCAATGACCAGGCAGCTGGGTCCCTGAAGGGTAAGATCTGCAGGGGTTTTAACTTGTTTCGTCAGTATATTTGCTAACACAGACTTGTTGGTGGAATGTAGACTCCCGTTAGTTGTGGCCAGAGATGGCGGAGGATATTGTCAAGGTCTACCTTACGACCTGCTCTGTAAGCTGTGATGAGCATTTGTAGAATCTGCCTGTCCACTTTGATGGTGTTTTGCTTGTTCTTGGAAAGTTGCACAACTTCATACAAAGAGGCAAATGTCTTTGGCTTTGTTCTTTCGAATGGGTGATTTCAGGTTCAGGTGCTGGTCACTATCTGGAGGTTCACACAAACGTTTGTCCACAAACATGTTCAGTTGTGCCTGTCCAAGGTGTTCTGCGCCAAGTATGGATTCTTGAATCTCCGGTGTGACTACGTCCTTGTTGATGTATGTAAGAAAACTTACAAAAGCACATTTAATTCAGGTTTGTACCTTGTGTAGTCACACTTAACTCATTAAGCCCCACCATTTATTTTTTGAAAATTCGCCTAAAACAGCATGCTTACATTAAAATGCTTATATATCCAGATTTATAAGAGCTACTTGCATAAACTTGGTACCTGAAGAAAGCTAAGACTTGGGGGATTCTAATGCTGGTGTCGAACACTGTACAGTTATTACCAAATTGCTGTAGTA
>NW_028172345.1:0-55590 GCF_963971535.1 Notolepis coatsorum
ATAGCAATGATAATTGGTTCAGCCAGACCTCTCTCCAGTGCTAGCACAGTGCGTAGTGTGGAGAGAGGTATATGGTTACGTGAGACTACATGAGTGATGAACTGGGAGGATTATTGATTATGAATGTAACCACATCCCCTTTCATTCAAGTCTTTCGACTCCAGCAACGAGAAGGAAAAAAAACATTTCATACCTTATGCATTAACACTTTCAGCGCCAATCGCATAATATTAAGTGTTTGCTTGCCAACCATTGAGCGCCAAAAACGTAATATTACGTTTTTAGATAGTTTTTTCTTTTTTTCGATTTTAGTATCTTATACACTCTCACGGACCTCTGTGTTACCATTGGAACTCATTCTGAGACCTCGAGAGTGCAATGCCGGCCGAATCCTGCTAGGTGGCAGTATCGCCTACCCTTTGAAACCTAAATTCACACTGTGTGTTACATTTTATATGATCCGGGAGGAGAATTTGGACCTGTGCAAGTCCTGTGCAAGTGAAACGGTTCATCCGAGCACCTTGGAACGCGTTCAGCACACTTGATGCATATTTTGTGCCATTTCATGTCAGGGAACCGATGGTCATCAATACTGGAAATCGCGATCATACAATTGGAATATTAATTTTGGGATATCTCCTAGTAAAGGTATGGACTATATGACATCAATCCTACTTTGATCCAACAATGATTTCACTTTTGATCCATTTCAATGATTTCGCAACGATTAACGTATGTAGTATTCAAAACGTATGCCGTTGCTGACGATCAGAGCATAAAAAAACTGCCCCCCCCCCCCCTTTGATGCATTCATGATGAAACATGATATTATATACCTTTGATTTTGAAATAGTAACGTGTCCAGGTGAGCAACGCGAACGACTTTAGCAAAATTCACATAGCGCTCCATAACGCAGCTTCCAGGAATCAGCCCGGATCACTCTGAAACTATACAATATTCACCACGGGATAACGTGAATGTATACATGATTTTTTTTTTAAATGTACATGTTGGACGAGAGATAGTGACTGTCAAATGAGACATTGTATTGTCTCCATAGCTATAATATAGAATAGAGAACATTGTGACGCACAGTGAAAATGTCTATCTTTTAGCATGGCCCATTGGGAACTGCATCCAGCAATACTACCCCTGAGTCTAAGGTACTAAGGACACATTTAAATCACAGAAGTGTAATGTTAGGTATTGGAACTGTATACAGTTATTGAAGAGTTCTAGTTATAGCTGCTTATTGCTAGCTAACGTTACTGACTAACGTATCAGACTGCCACTGATTAATCCATAGTTCACACAATTTTATTCTTATTTTTAATATTATATTGTTATTCCTATTGACCTAAATGTTTATTGTTGTTCAATGTGAGCGATACATAGATAGATAGTCTGCTCTGTAGTGCCGAATTTCCCTCAGGATTATTAAAGGATTTCTATTCGATTCTATACTAACACGTAATGTTACTACCATTGCGAGTTAATTGGCATAACGTTACATTTATCGAAACGAACGTGGAGAAATAGACGACAGGCGAACTTCACTTCAGCTACACGATGAATCCATATTCAGTGAGGAGGGCCCGCTGGAATTTAGCAGCAGTTATCAATATCGACCAGGAGGACAGCGCGATCTAAGGGACATGTTTTTTTATTACTAGTCAAGTGTCATTACTTTAGTTATCAAAGGTGGAATCTCTGGACGCAATGACATTATAGTTTAAAGCTAAACTACGTTTTTCTTTCTTGTTAGAAGAGGGATAACTTATTCAGTTAGATTTGATTTGATCTTTATTTATCTCTAACATTTTCAACCATAAACACACATTTGTAATAACAAAAAAAACTAAAACGAAATAAAATAAAATACAAATGCATTTAAATATATTTTCCTATGGAAGGAATAATCAATAGATACAATTATCTATTTCCTAATCATTTGAATGGTGTTTCTTATGGCAATAATAACTATAGACGACAAAACCAAAGTAAAGAAACGACATTTGATTTTTGGGACGGTTTACATTCACTTTGGGACGGTTAAAATTGTATTTCGGGACGGTTCTGGGACGGTGGTGAAAAAAGTTAGTCTGGAGCCCTGACCGGTCTCCACGCCCTGCCCAGCCTCTACACCTGGTCCGGCTGCTACGCCTGCTCCTCGACTGGTCCTGGCTCCCCGTCTGGTCCTGGCTCCTCGACTGGTCCTGGCTCCCCGTCTGGTCCAGTTCTACGCCGTGATCGGCGCCCTGGTCCTCGCCGTGGTCTTCGCCGTGGGCTGCGTTGGATCCTGCTCCGGGGGTCGTCGCCGCAGCACCTCCGTTCCGGCTCTCCTGATCCGGTCCCTAGTCCGGCGGCTGGGGGGTCCCTCGTCCGGGATCCTGTTCCGGAGTCCTTACCCTCGGTCCCTGGCTCCAGGCTCCCTGACCCTGTTTCTCTCCCCGCCTCCCCTCTCCGGGCCAATGAAATAAACCAAGCCAAAAAGGCTAAAGAGTTCATCGTCTCTCATCGATTCCTTTCCTCCGAATGCAACGCAAAGATAAGCTGCAGTCATTATCTTAACATAATTGAATCGACTACAGTTGAGGGGGGGAGTGGCTCTTTTGTTATTTTTTATGTTCTCATGTCAACAGGAACCACAAAGCAGTGAGGTAAAGATTACTATTTCAGCACTTTTGTTTTAACACATTTAAGAATGTTGTCGGGACGGAAAATGGCAATTACTTGGAGAACACATGATAATACGAGAGTCTGATCAGGGGAGGAAAGTAATTACGTACTTTCACTAAGTACTGTACCTAAAGGACGATACCAGTCTTGACCCGTGGGTCAAGTCATTCTGCTCTGGCAAGAAGGCTCCTTCTGTCTTGTGTTTGAGTTGACTGTAGGCTGCAAGCTTCACTGGTAGTTGTAACCAGTCACTTCTTTGCAACATCACAGCAGAGAGGCCAGAAAGCTTAACAACCTGATGAAAAAGGTTCACTGCAAGCCATTCTGATTTAAACGTGACCCTGTATTTCCCCAAACAGCGGTCTTCCATGTTTGTATCCACTGACCACCTCCATCACAGCTGTCTTCCATGTTTGTATCCACTGACCACCTCCATCACAGCTGTCTTCCATGTTTGTATCCACTGACCACCTCCATCACAGCTGTCTTCCATGTTTGTATCCACTGACCACCTCCATCACAGCGGTCTTCCATGTTTGTATTCACCGGGTGACTCCAGCCAGTGCAGGATTGTGACTAATATAAAATCTAGAGTGACATAAAAGTTGCATGAATACTGATATGACTGTTCAGACTGGGGTCACATTGCAAATAAATCTGACCTGTATCTGATTTAGGACCATAATATGTATAATATATAATAATTCGAAAAGATCAGATTCAATGTGATTTGTGCTGTTCACACTGTTCACATCCGAGTTGCATAGGAGCACAAAACAAATCTGATTTGGCCCACTTTGGCCTGCAGTCTGACCAGTCCACCCCCCACCTGCAGTCTGACCAGTGCAGTCTGACCAGTCCAGCCCCCACATGCAGTCTGACCAGTCCACCCCCCAGTCTGACCAGTCAACCCCCCAGTCTGACCAGTCAACCCCCCAGTCTGACCAGTCAACCCCCCAGTCTGACCAGTCCACCCCCCAGTCTGACCAGTCAACCCCCCAGTCTGACCAGTCCACCCCCCACCACCAAACAAGAATAAGAATGGCGACTATTTTCATTCTCCAGTTGATAGTTGAATGACTGAGCTTGAACTTGATACAACAAGAAAAAGGACTAACAGGCAAATATGGGTTTTTTAATTGTATTTTGTGGCTGTAAAAAGGTTTTTAATTATAAGCACTAGAGTAAAACAGATCTATATTCCAATTTACAATTGATTAAGAAAGTTCCAAATACTGTTATCTACAGAACAAACACTTCAATAATGTAAGTGAATGTACCCTACATAGATATGGTCAAAGTAATGAAATGCAAGCTAAGTATTTCCATTTTAGGGTACTTTTGCAGTATAACTCTACTACCTCAAAAGGAAAATATCCTACTTTTTACATTTACATTTACTGTACCTGAATCCTGCAGTTACTAGTTGCTTTGTAGAAAAAAAAATAATGCATACAACGCGTGATTAGGTTGGTGAGAATCAAGTTCAAGTTTGTCAACTGTAAGAGGAAGTAAAATCAGAACTACCACACGTAGACCATATGAGACGAGTGTGGAGGCGGAACATTGTTCAGCCACCCTCTTGTGGAATATTCCTGCTTGGCGCTCGGCGTCTCAAGCCTGTGGAACGTTCTCTGTCTCCGAGTGGGACCTCCAACTGGTCCTGGGCCGGTTGTCGGAGGCCCCGTTTGAGCCTCTTGAGCAGGCGCCATTGGATCTGCTGTCTTGAAGACCGCATTCCTTTTGGCCATCACCTCCGCTAAACGCGTGGGTGAGCTGTGTGCTCTCTCGGTGCAGCCTGAGTGCCTGTCTATTCCGCCGATAGCAGTGCGACTCTGAGGCCTAATCCAGTCTTCGTGCCAAAGATTATCCGGAGCTCTTTCGCTCCAGGGATATTGTGGTTCAGGCGTTCGTCCGCCTCCTCACGCTAGTGAGTTGGAGGCAAGCCTTCACCTGTCGTGTGCTCTCCGTGCACTGGGGGTTTACCTCAGGACTCGGGCTCTCTGGGCTTCCGTTCAACTGTTTGTTTGTTACGGTGGCCCTTGCGCGGGTGAGGCGCTGTCCAAGGGCTGCTGCCCTGTTAGGGGGGGCCTCGGTGGAGGACATCTGTGCTGCGGCCTCCTGGTCCTCCCCAGATTCAGATTCAGATTGCTTTATTCGCCATTTTATACAGGTACAAAATGGAACGTGATTTGACATTACAGTGCATACTTTTTTCACAATTATTAAGAACAATACAACAGTAAATAAATAATTTTAAGTAAAGTGCAAGACAGGACAGAACAGTGTGACAACAATAAGACTGAAAGTGCAGTGGTTGGGGACATGGATACAGTGCAACACAAAGTTCAAGTCCAGAAGGTCCCTTCGTTAAGTTTTACCTCGTGGACATGACTGGGGGTTCTGTCTCCCAGGCGGTTCTGAGGTCTGGGACCTCTCCTACGTCCCGCCATTTGGTGGGCTAGCAGGGGTGTGTGGGTGTGTGCCACGGGGTGCTGTGTCATACGTGGTCCCGCCTGTGCTGTGCATTTTCAGGGGTCTCTGGTTCCCCCTTTTTTTCGCACTTTGGTGGAGTTGACTGCCTCCCCCCCTTTGTTAGGACGGGCGGGTGGATGGGACTCCCCTCCTCCCTGGTTGGGGCTTACGGGCCCTCAGGGGGTACACTTGTCGGGCCACGCGTCTGCTCTGTCCCATATCTCATAATGGCAAAGAGCGAGACGCGATCTCCTTTAACCTGTTAAGTCCTATGAAAATCCGCCTAAAAATACATAAGTAAATGGAAGATTGCTCCACTTCTACAAGAACCATTTGCATGTTCTTGGTATCTAGGGACATCTATGGATCTCAGGGAATGTATTCCCAGTGTCAGAAATGTTGTGTCTAGGCTAAGGCTTGAGTAAATTGTGATGAAACAAAGGAGAATATAAATTATGATTTATCTTTGCATCTTTATAATTGTTAGACTAGAAGTCTTTATTTGTCATGCAGTTTTAACACACACGCGAGATGGGCGACCCACAGGAAAACACATGCACTGAGTCGCAGATGAAATGTCTAAACTACAAAATACATATATTGTTGTGTGAATCTAACCTTTTGCGTATGTAATAATTATGGAAACATATATATACTGTTAGTATATATTAATTATATGCTTTATAATTCTACATATAAAAGTAATCTGTACCGATGTGTCTGTCTCCCTCCCTCCCTCCTCCCTCCACATGAACATGCAGAAAGGGAGTAAACCATCGGAATGTGGAGCGGGGCCTCTTTCCCGCTCTCAGTATTGAGGCTTAGGATAAGGATTATAATATATATTATATTATATGTATTATAATTCTATGCTTAAAAAGGGAGTGTGTAATACTATATATTACTATACTATAATAATATGTACTGTACTGTATAAATGCTGTGTTCCCAATGGCTGAAAGCAACCCTTTGCTTTGGGTTTTGAGTTTTCCCAGATGGCCTAGCTGCTCGGAACCCTTCCCTGAGCTCTCCGGCCGGCAGACGCATGGTTACCAGGTTAACCCTTTGCAGGTTCTGTTAAGATAGTATGTGGAGGGACTTTCTCATACTCGAATGATATGTAACTGCAAAGTAATAAATAACGGAAGGAATGATAAGACACGTACAGTAAAATTATTGGATAAATATGTACTGACGTGCTAAACGTTGACTGGCTAGTGAAATTTCATCACTGTATTTGAACCAATGACAGAGATCTTGAATTCCTTTATAAAGGCTAACTCACTCCATCTCAAGAGAGATTTTTTGGATTCTGCATTCTGATAATTCCTAAGAGGAACCTTTTTTGTACTTATAAGCATGATTGTGCATTTATTGTAATCTTGTATTTTAAAAAACTAAAAACCTTTTTTGAACCCACTTCGTGTACATCCTTCTGACCATTCGGGTAAGCATTGAAATGTGTTGCATTGTAACTTTACCCATTTTTGAGCATGATGAAGGAGATTCGGCAGAAACACTGCCTCGTGATGTTTAGGATTTATGATGTAAAACTCTAGTAGTAATGATCACATATGTCTTTATCCACACAGACCCCTAAAGAAAGAAATATATCATATGTATGCCATGTGTGTATGTAGCATATATATATTCTATATATATATAATGTAGATTCTATATAATGGGCTTATTGAGTAATGTTACAGTGGTAATACTTATTTAAAAAGTAGTAATACAACCAAGCTTTCAAATGAGCAGTATTACAAGTCCTTTCGTAAAATGATGATAATAATGATGATGATAATAATAAGATTATTTTTATTATAGGCATATAAGAGTTCTCCTAGACCTAGACCTACATATTGTGACTTCGTAAGAGTAACTTCTAGTTGCCGTGTGACGGATAAGGGAAATGGATATCATCTGATTAAAGACAGTGTCAAACTGGTCAAATGAATCCTTCCCGGTGCAAATAAAATAAGAGACTCCGCAACTTAAATCACTTGACCTATGGTCGATGACTGGGGGGGACGGAGCGGTGCGTGTGTTATGTCTGTCGGTCGGGTTTGACCCCAGCAGTTTGTGGACGCATTGGGTTCTGGATATCACAGACATCGCAGGACGCTGCTTGATGTTGAGATGAGCGGACCAATGAGTTATGGGGTTATCAATCTGACCGAAGACTGGCATGAGCATTTAACATGGCGTCCCTTGCGTTGGGCATTTATACTAACTGAATAGGTGCTAATGGCCGAAGAAAACAGGACTACTGTCAAATGCCTCTGGAGTAAAATTAATTACAGATTTGACAAAACCTAAAGTAGAAAGCTCTACTTGCGACTAGAAACCTAAAATAAAAGGCTTAAAGTCACACTCGAGTGGAAAGCTCTACTCGGGAAAATCACACTTCACTAGAAGGCTCTGGGGGGAGTTACAAGTGCAACATATTTTTGTGATTTGCCCACAGGAATGCAGGCTAACTAGCCACAAGCGAACTGAATGCTAACTGGATGGCTACCTAGCCCGAGGCTACGTGAGGCTGCCAAAACGGCGCTCACTGGAACACAGGCTAACTAGCCACAAGCGAACTGAATGCTAACTGGATGGTTACCTAGCCCGAGGCTACGTGAGGCTGCCAAAACGGCGCTCACTGGAACACAGGCTAACTAGCCACAAGCGAACTGAATGCTAACTGGATGGCTACCTAGCCCGAGGCTACGTGAGGCTGCCAAAACGGCGCTCACTGGAACACAGGCTAACTAGCCACAAGCGAACTGAATGCTAACTGGATGGCTACCTAGCCCGAGGCTATGTGAGGCTGCCAAAACGGCGCTCACTGGAAAACGGGCTGACAAGCCAGGAGTGAACTGAATGCTAACTGGATGGCTACCTAGCCCGAGGCTACATGAGGCAACCAAAACGGAGCCCACTTGGAATGCAGGCTAACTAGCCACAAGCTAATGAGCTGGCCCTAGCCAGACGAGAGCTAACTAGCTCCCCACAGGCTAACAAGCCAAGAGTGAATTGATGGCTAACTAGCCAAGAGCTAACTAGCTCACAACAGGCTAACAAGCCAAGAGTGAATTGATGGCTAACTAGCCAAGAGCTAACTGGCTCACCACAGGCTAGCAAAGCCAGGAGCTAACAGCAGGCTAAATAGCCGGAGCTGGCGCAACTGACGCTAGCTCAGGAGAAGCTAGCACAAGAGAAGCTAGCACAGGAGATGCTAGCTCAGGAGGAGCTGGCGCAACCAACGCTAGCTCAGGAGAAGCTAGCACAAGAGAAGCTAGCCCAGGAGATGCTAGCTCAGGAGGAGCTGGCGCAACCGACTCTAGCTCAGGAGAAGCTAGCACAAGAGAAGCTAGCACAGGAGATGCTAGCTCAGGAGGAGCTGGCGCAACCAACGCTGGCTCAGGAGAAGCTACACACAAGAGAAGCTAGCACAGGAGATGCTAGCTCAGGAGGAGCTGGCGCAACCAACGCTAGCTCAAGAGAAGCTAGCACAACAGATGCTAGCACATCAGACGCTAGCTCAAGAGAAGCTAGCACAACAGATGCTAGCGCATCAGACGCTAGCTCAAGAGAAGCTAGCACAACAGATGCTAGCACATCAGATGCTAGCTCAAGAGAAGCTAGCACAACAGATGCTGGCGCAGCAGATGCTAGCTCATGAGAAGCTGGCGCAGCAGATGCTCGCTCAGGAGATGCAAGCACAGGAGACGCTAGCTCCCCGAAGGGGCTTCGATGGCCAAATGATGGAAAGAGAAATAAGAACCCCCGGTCAAGATCCAGGGGAAAACATGGGGGAGAAACTAACCCCAGAGCAGCAAACAGAGATGAGAAGGCTCAACTTCGGCCTCCCAAAGCCCAGCAACAGCCACTAGCTAAGGCTAGAACAAGGAAAAAGGATCCTTCCGGCATCGAATACCTCTCTGCAGACGATTGGGGGGCACTAACCCCAGAGCAGCAAGCAGAGATGAGGACAAAAAGGGAGGGATCCAAAGCCCGGAAGGAGAATCAATAGTATCCTTACCTTCTGGGGCCCTGACACATGACACTCAAGCAAGTGCAAACTGCACTTGACATACAGCTCATCTGTCAAGAGGAATAATATATAGTGTTATTGTCATTTAGGAAGAAACATGACATAGAATACTACATGCATTTTGTATATATTTTAAGTATAATATGTAAAGATGTCCGTCCTTGCTCTAAACCCAGAGTAAAGTAAAGTGAATTTGTAATCTATTTCATTCAGAAGGGATTTCCTGACAGTAACTATTTGGTAGGTTAGCACCCTACCAACCATATCAGCTGCATGAGATGTACACTCACCAGCGCCTATGGATAAAAATTGAGACTCTGCAAACTCTCATCAAGCTTAGCACCTTGATGCGGGGGGACAGAGCGAGCATCAGGGTCTCTATATCCGACGGGCCTATCAGATTTGTGGGGGCTCGGAAGCTTCAGCATACAGGACGCTGTAGTGCTGGGGCGGCCAAGTCACTGGTTTATAGGTCTGTCAAAACGGATTGGAGGTTCCGGGGCTTAGAACATGAGTTCAAGTGAGTTGGGCTGTATACTAATTGAATAGGTATTAACAGCCGAAAGAATATTAACTGAAATAACTGCTGTCAGGTGCCTCTGGAGTAAAATTAGTTACAGATTTGAGTCAACCTTACTCAAGATTGATCTTATCGGCAGAACCTCTCCAACCAAGACTCTTCCTAATGTTCGAGATCTGGAACAATAAGTGACGTAGATGGTCTGCAGAGCGCAGCAGACAGCCTAAAAGTGAATTGGTAAAAAAATCTATCAGGAACAAGAGAGGGTTGATAAGTAACAGCTTGAAGTAGCGTTTACTCACGACTAAAGGGTAACGTAATGTTTACTTACAGTCGAAACCTAAGTAGAAAGCTCTACAGTAGAAAGCTCTACATGCGACTAGAAACCTAAAATAAAAGGCTTAAAGTCATACTCGAGTAGAAAACTCTACTCGGGAATATCAGACTTCAATAGAAAGCTCTATTTTTGTGATTACAGTAGCGTTTACTCACGACCAAAGGGTAACGTAATGTACAGGTAACAGGTCACCTGAACTAGAAGTAACCTAATGTTTACTTAAATTCAGAATAAGTCCTGCATAAGTCCTGCTACTGTGACGGAAGTGGAACCAGCGTAATCATACAGGCTGGTGTTATCGGCAGGAGCTGAGTCTACAAGAGGCTACCTAGCCTGAGTCTACAGCAGGCTAACTAGCCACAGCTGACACCAGACATAACAGTAACTAACTACCCAGTCTGGACCGAGACAAGCACAACACAGGGTCGACCCCCTGTGCAAGAAGGAAGTGGACGGAAACAACAGTCCGAAAGGCCTGTGAACAATGTGCGATGGTAAGGGGGACAAAACCTGAACCAGTGCCATCGGGACGAATAGCAGTATCTGAAAGCAGGACTGAAACTACTGGAGGAAGACCGGGATAGGTCAAGCTCCAGAGAATCCTCAAGGTCCTCACCTGGACCTCCTAGACCTCCTAGACCTCCTAGACCACCTGGACCTCCTAGACCTCCTAGACCTCCTAGACCGGACAGAGAGACATCGGCCTGGACCCAGGTTACAGGGCGTCGAGAGCCTTGAATGGACCTGAAAGAGAGAAAAGAAATGAGTCCTCTGTGGACCGTATCTGTGATGTCCTGCGAGGCCTACGGACAGGGTCACACGACCAGGCCAACCACACTTCAATAGAGGACTGCTGCTACAATTCTCGGGCGACCCCACGGGTGACAAGTGACAATTCAACCTACCTCAAACTATGGGAGAGATCCAAGAGGTCAGAGGGGGTGACCACAAGATGACCACCAGGTGTTGTATTCAGACGACAACACCTGGGTGCGTTGGCCGGGAACGACAGATGCAAGTCTTCCCGCCGGATACCAAGCAACAACGTGACCCCTATCCTGTCGGGCCGTCCAGCCAGGGAACAACAGATGCAAGTCTTCCCGCCGGCTACCAGGGTAACAGGTACCAAGATGACAGAGGGGGTGTGGAGAGTCACAGCCATGTGACCCAACAATCGCCATCTCGTCCCCCAGTACAGACGCTATTAAGACAATGGAAAATGACCGACCAGGATGACAGAGGGGGTGTGAAGTGTCACAGCCAACTAGTGACACTGGTTATAATGACATCCTGTTCTCTCTGTCAATTGTGGGATGTAAAAGGTTTAAGCATAGGTTTATGGTATATATCTGTTTTAGATCTAGGCATATGTTACTGTATGTGTCTATATGTGAAGTGCATGGGCTGCTCTGCACAAGCCAGAATGAAAAGAGCAGGTTGGCACAGAGATGAGATGAGAACAGAGGAGAGAATCACTGTCTTAGTTAAACTACAAAATACATATATTGTTGTGTGAATCTAACCTTTTGCGTATGTAATAATTATGGAAACATATATATACTGTTAGTATATATTAATTATATGCTTTATAATTCTACATATAAACGTAATCTGTACCGATGTGTCTGTCTCCCTCCCTCCTCCCTCCACTTGAACATGCAGAAAGGGAGTAAACCATCGGAATGTGGAGCGGGGCCTCTTTCCCGCTCTCAGTATTGAGGCTTAGGATAAGGATTATAATATATATTATATTATATGTATTATAATTCTATGCTTAAAAAGGGAGTGTGTAATACTATATATTACTATACTATAATAATATGTACTGTACTGTACTGTATAAATGCTGTGTTCCCAATGGCTGAAAGCAACCCTTTGCTTTGGGTTTTGAGTTTTCCCAGATGGCCTAGCTGCTCGGAACCCTTCCCTGAGCTCTCCGGCCGGCAGACGCATGGTTACCAGGTTAACCCTTTGCAGGTTCTGTTAAGATAGTATGTGGAGGGACTTTCTCATACTCGAATGATATGTAACTGCAAAGTAATAAATAACGGAAGGAATAATAAGACACGTACTGTACACGTACAGTAAAATGATTGGATAAATATGTACTAACGTTGACTGGCTAGTGAAATTTCATCACTGTATTTGAACCAATTACAAAGAGATCTTGAATTCCTTTATAAAGGCTAACTCACTCCATCTCAAGAGAGATTTTTTGGATTCTGCATTCTGATAATTCCTAAGAGGAACCTTTTTTGTACTTATAAGCATGATTGTGCATTTATTGTAATCTTGTATTTAAAAAAAATTAAAACCTTTTTTGAACCCACTTCGTGTACATCCTTCTGACCATTCGGGTAAGCATTGAAATGTGTTGCATTGTAACTTTACCCATTTTTGAGCATGATGAAGGAGATTCGGCAGAAACACTGCCTCGTGATGTTTAGGATTTATGATGTAAAACTCTAGTAGTAATGATCACATATGTCTTTATCCACACAGACCCCTAAAGAAAGAAATATATCATATGTATGCCATGTGTGTATGTAGCATATAATATATTCTATATATATATAATGTAGATTCTATATAATGGGCTTATTGAGTAATGTTACAGTGGTAATACTTATTAAAAAAGTAGTAATACAACCAAGCTTTCAAATGAGCAGTATTACAAGTCCTTTCGTAAAATGATGATAATAATGATGATGATAATAATAAGATTATTTTTATTATAGGCATATAAGAGTTCTCCTAGACCTACATATTGTGACTTCGTAAGAGTAACTTCTAGTTGCCGTGTGACGGATAACGGAAATGGATATCATCTGATTAAAGACAGTGTCATACTGGTCAAATGAATCCTTCCCGGTGCAAATAAAATAAGAGACTCCGCAACTTCAATCACTTGACCTATGGTCGATGACTGGGGGGGACGGAGCGGTGCGTGTGTTATGTCTGTCGGTCGGGTTTGACCCCAGCAGTTTGTGGACGAATTGGGTTCTGGATATCACAGACATCGCAGGACGCTGCTTGATGTTGAGATGAGCGGACCAATGAGTTATGGGGTTATCAATCTGACCGAAGACTGGCATGAGCATTTAACATTTACATAGAAACAGCGCGACTCCCAAGAGGAGTTAGTTATCACAGGCTGCAGAACGCAGGAAGAGCTGCCAAGCTGCTCACGTAGCCGCGTTTTGATTACGTCATCACAACAACACTTTAGGTTACGAACGTTACTGTTATGATGTACGTACGTAGTATTTGTTATGGTGTAGAGGTGTGGTAATAAGACTCCGGATACAGGATTACTCTTTAGCCTTTAGCATATTTACTCAACACGTCAGGTTACAAGCATGGTCTATCATCATACTGCATCGTGTACTCTTCTTCTTCTCCTCACCTGTATGCATAACGTGGCATTGTATTAACTACGCCCCATAGTGGAGACTCTTGGGAGTACAGCTTCAACATGTAATATTAGAGAACACAACATCTCCCTTCTCTGTAAAAGAAGGTTACTTGCTACTCAGCATTATGCAACTTTAGAACTTTTGCTTTTTCACTTTCTTAAGTAAACTGAACCAACAGTCAGTGTTGTGAAGGGCCAGATTAAACCGAATATATATATTTATTTATATATATATATTTAATTGTATTTGTATATTCTCTAATATTCCCTGATGTCCCTTGTATATTCCTTGTACAATATGCATTGAATATCCATTCTAGCCTACTGAACATCCCATAATAGTCTCCATTCTACTATTGGTCGAGACCTTGGTGCCAGGCTGCCATACCCCTCAGACCCAGTTCAAACGTACCGCTCCACATGTACGAACAAGTCCTAGTTCCGCGTAGGAATCTGGCTACCGCACCACTAATGGGACTATTTGTTCATAGTGCGTATATATACTGCGCTACTAAAGTAGGACTTCCTTTTCAGTCCAGTTTCTTACCCTCCAATAGAGTCACAGACGTAAAGCCTCCCCGCGACGCCACGTGTGGGAGTAAGGCCAAGTTCGCCTACCATCGGTATTGAGACATCGTGTATATTAATATTTGAATAGTCATATTTGGCACTATATCGTCGAGTTGGACGTAGTCTATTAAGCTAATAATAGTCTGTTAATATATAGTGCTTCGTGCGGTGAGAATACTACCGTAGTCAGTACCCCATCGTTTCGGGCAGAGAACTGGCTGCTTACCCAGGGTGGTTGACCCCATGTGAAGCTGCACCCGAGGAGCCCCAGAGCCGACGAGCAAGTGGACCTGTATACCGGATTATTCTACCGACGACAGCCCGCCTTCCCAGGCACGGATTATGCTTTGTATACTTTGATTATTCCATGGATAAAGACCCCCGACACTGCCGTGTGTTGGAACCCCCCCCCCCTGGAGAGGACGCAAGGTGAGGAGACGCTCTGCAAGACGAGGTCGCTTCACGTCTCTCCCCCGTGGACCGGAGAGAGCCGGCCCACAAAGAGTCCACCTGCTTTCATCTGTGGTCCAAGGATCGCCGGCGCATTGAACGGCACTACAGTGGGTTCACCTGGGATACCCTTGGCCGGACGAGGCAGCCGGATTCTACCCCCCCCCCCCTCCTACTCCTGTCGGCTTACAAGCGACCGGATTAACCCTCCCTTAGTATATCTAGTATATAATCATTAAAGTATCATTGCTGTTATTCCTTAACTATTCCAGGTCGTATATTTACCACCTGCGCCATCAGAGATTGGACATTCTCTATTGATATACCGACGAATACTCTTTGCCATAAAAGTGCATACTATTTCAATTCATAAATGTAATTAAGTGATTAAGTGCTTGCTCTACACACCATTGCTGTGTAGTAATAAACGCATACTTCGACTTCGTACATTTGTGTTGGATCCGTTTCATCTACGTGAGAGTGTTTATGATAATATATTTATGCCGTGTACTGGGTGGCCGAATATTAAGTACAAAGGTAGTGGTAGTAAGTATCATATCTAGTAATACAGTCAGGGAATTGTACCCCTCAGTTACAATTGGTCCTTCGAGCCGGAGGGTAATTAGTGTAATATTAATATAGTGTTATTAATATTGAAATGGCCTATGATGAACACTCCACGAAACGATCCTCCTAACCAACGCCCGCAGCGCGAACGACGGCTCCCTCAGTACTTAGAGGCTTACGCTGTCAGTCAACAACCTAGTCTTCTACTAACAGTAAACGCGGTAAAACTAGAAAGTAAAAGTATGTCTAACCCCAACGCCCAGACTACCCCGACCATAGAGGCCCCTACGGGCTCTAATGTAACTGACCAAGTTCACGGTGGGGACCAGTGGGAACCAGACATGACTTCACACCCCGCCAGTACTGAAGAAGTAGTCCCCGATGAGTCCCGGGAGGAATACAACGCTACCGAGAGAGAACTCGGCACGGAAGAAGACGGGGAGAGCACCGTGGAGATAGAGCTCCAAGGCTCCGCTAGGAGTACCCCGAGGGAAGGCTCCCCTATACAACCGCCTTCTCCCAGCGAGGCAGAGAGGACCCTACAGCAGGCCTTCCTCATCAGCCTGAACGCCGCTGCTGAACGCGACCGACTGCAGATCCAGCAGCGAAGCGAACACGAGCAGATACGTCTAGAAATAAGACGCATTCAGATGGAAGAGAATGTGGCCCGAGAACGAGCCGGTGCTCAACGGGACGCAGCGCGCGACAGACAGCAGTCGCAACTAATAGAACAGCTGATCAGACGGACAACACCCTCTCCCTCCGCCAGAGGCTCCAGGAACTCGTCTAGACACACCTCCAGGGCGGCATCCCCTAGCCGAGTAAACAACCCTGAACTTGACCAACAGACGAGGTCTATACCCCCCACAGACCACCTCCCCCCACCGGTCCAAGCGAGACCTAGCAACCGGGAAGGAGCAGCATATCCTGTGGAGAGGCTAAACCAGAGACTACAAGCACTGGATGACCTAACTGAAGACGAAGAGGAAGAGGAGGAGAACCACGCCCGAAGACAGCACAGTACTCTACCGGACCAGGAGGTCCGGTACAGCCCAGGCTATACTCCCGCGGAGCTGCGCTACAGACCCCCGACTCTATACACGGGTGAGCACGACGCACGACCCGCACCGAGGAACAGCACCTGGACAAGCGGGCCATGGTACACTGCCGGTACCAGCCCATACCAAGGAGCGGGAGGAGACTCGCCTAGGAGGCCTCTCCCCCAACGCTCGCCGATGTATCCACAGTCAGCGTCATACATTGGCACGCCTATGGTACCCGACTTCACCCAAGAGAACCGGGCCCAGTATACAGAACTCCGCATGTGTCTGGAGACCATGTTGGTGGATGTATTGGATGAACGCCACAAATACGCCATCCTACTGAAGCACTTAAAGGTGCCCCGCGCACACAATATAGCGCTCGCCTACGCGACTTCCACCACCCCATACACAGCAGCGCTGGTAGCACTGGACCAGAGGTATGGGCGCATATGGGATTACGTGATCCAGGAGATCCGACACATCGACCGCTTACCCCCAGCAATAGACAATCGAGCACTGGACGACCTGTCCATCAGAGTGCAGTCCCTGGTAGGGATGTTGGGAGCGCAAAGAGAGAAGGGGAGGCATGAACTTTACGCCAACTCAAATGTGGAAAGGATTCTGGAGAAGCTGCCGCCCGCTCGTCAGGAGCGCTTTAGGCGGCAGAGGGACCACAGAGACCCGAATGGCCCCGAACCGAACCTCCTCGATCTAGCAGACTTCCTGGCGAGAGAAGTCAGCAGCCTACGGCTAGATACATTCGGACGGAGCACCCCTGGCTCCAGAGAAGGAACCAGACGACTAAATGATGGAAGAAGATCGGTGACTGTGATGCACCAATCGGAGTCAGTACCGAGCAGCAGGAGCCACAGTACCCCCTCCAGAACGGAGAAGTGGAAGATAGTGTGCCCCTACTGTGAGAAAGAACACTGGCTAGCGCAATGTGACTCCTTCCCCAAGCTGAACGCGGAGGAAGCAGGTCAATGGATAAAGTCCAACAAGCGCTGTTTTCGCTGTGCGCGCTCACACATGGCAGCCGAATGCCGCTTAAAGAAAAGGTGCACCAAGTGCGATGGAGCCCATCTGGACATACTTCACGACAGTAACAGACGGCGCCCTTCACCTGCACCATCCAGCCGCAAAGCGAGCGTCATGTACATCGATCCCGCCAGCAGCAGTGGAGCCCGAGTACTCCTAAAAGTAGTGCGTGTGACACTAAGCTACCAGAATAAAGTCCTGGACACTTACGCCGTCCTCGATGACGGGTCAGAGAAGACCCTGCTGCTCGCCTCCGCTGCGGCCCAGCTAGGGCTGCGGGGAAGCGAAACCCAAATGACAATTCGGACAATAAGACGAGATTTGAAGACGATAAAGGGCGAGAATGTCTCATTCTCTATCGCAGCAAGCGGCCAGCCTGAGCGACGGTACCAGATTGCAGACGCTTTCACCAGCCAAGAAATAGGACTGTCGCGGTACACATACCCCGTCGCCAAGCTGATGGAGAAATATGCACATCTGCGCAAGTTACCGATCCCGCTCATAGACAATGCTATGCCGACCCTGTTGATAGGCTCCGACCATGCAGACCTCATTGTCCCGATAGACCGGGTTCATACCGGACCCCGAGGCTGTCCTGCAGCAGTCGAGACCCGTTTGGGATGGACTCTCCAAGGCCCGCTCGCCAAATCTCTCAACCGAAGTACAGCCACTAGATGTCTCCACTCCCGAGTCACAGAGGGAGAAACCGCACTCCTGCAACACGTAGAGCGGCTATGGACCTTGGAACAAATGCCCTTTAAGAACGGAAAGAAAGACATTCGCTCTAAAGATGACATTTACGCCATTCACCTCCTCGAGACAGGGACCAAGAGAGTCCCGGTCAACGGCGTGTTGAGATACGCCACGCCACTCCTGCGGCGAGAAGGAATGCCTACTTTCCACGCCAAGACAGACGCCACAGAACGGTACCTGCTGAACACGGAGCGGCGCTTAGCCAAGAACCCCGCCCAAGAGAGTGTATACCGCGCTGAGATTGAGAAGCTCATCACAGCGGGACACGTCACAAAGATGGACATTAAAGAGGCTGACCAGACCACTGAATCGTGGTACGTGCCTCACCACAAGGTCCATCACAACGGTAAAGACCGCATAGTATTTAACTGCAGCTACCAGATCGGATCCCAAAATCTGAATAAAGAGTTACTGCCCGGTCCCACACTCGGCCCCTCCCTACTCGGCGTTCTACTCCGCTTCCGCCAGGAAAAGGTGGCCATCAGCGGGGACATTAAAGGAATGTTCCTGCAGGTGAGATTAGTAGAGGCGGACAAGCCCCTGTTACGGTTCCTATGGAGAGAGAAGCCAGGAGATGAGCACCCAGCCATCTACCAATGGGAAGTCCTCCCCTTCGGAACGACGTGCAGCCCCTGCTGTGCTACATTTGCACCACAGAAACATGTAGCAGAGGACCCAGCAGCGGACGAAGAGGTCCGACACAGCGTAAAGAACAGCTTCTACGTAGACAACAGTCTACAAAGCCTTTCAACCCAAGAAGAAGCCGAGGCTCTCCTGATTAAACTCCGCGCCTCATTGATCAAAGGCGGCTTTGATCTCAGGCAGTGGGCCAGCAGCGATCCGCAAGTACTGCGCAGCCTCTCCTCCGAGGACAAGGCAGCCAGCAGCGAGACCTGGATGGCTACAATCCCGGGAGAAAACCAGGAGATGACCCTGGGATTGGTGTGGCGATTCAAAACAGATTCGCTTCACTACAGACACAAGCCCCTGACTACGGAGCAGGGAAGGCCGGCGGCGGCGCCGACCACCAGACGGAGTGTGTACACAACACTCGCCCGACAATATGACCCGCTAGGATGTATTCTACCGTACACCACCAGGGCAAAAATGATTGTACGAGCATTGTGGGACAAGGACCAGGGCTGGGACGACCCCATTCCCGCACACCTTGCATCCACCTGGAGAGAGTGGGAGATGGAGCTCCACTCACTCCCAGGCGTTAATATGCGCCGAAGCTACTTCCCACCCACGGTGAGGCCAGAGACATGTAAAATGGACTTACACGTCTTCAGTGACGCCTCAGAGGTCGCATACGGATCAGTAGCCTACTTGCGGGCCCAAGACCAGGGGGGAGAGATCTACACAGCATTTGTCCTCGCCCGCTCGAGAATAGCCCCACGCAAGCAACAATCTATCCCACGTCTAGAGCTCTGCGCAGCCCTAGCCGGAGCGCACCTAGCCACGCTCATCCAACGTGAGCTCACCATACCGGTGTCTAGAACAATCCTGTGGTCAGATTCCACGACGGTACTCGCCTGGATCAAATCGGACTCATGCAAGTACAAAGTCTTCGTGGGAGTCAGAGTCACCGAGATTCAAGACTTAACCGAAGAGTTAACCGGAGAAACAGAGTGGCGCTACGTTGATACAAAACAGAACCCAGCTGACGTCATCACCCGGGGGATGCCCCTGGATGACCTCAGCCGTCGCAATGTCTACAGTGACGGCCCCGCATTCCTAAGACTCCCGGAAGGACAGTGGCCCATGCCTATCCCGAGGGAAGCAAGTCCAGAGGAGGTGGAAAATAAGAAGTCTGTGTTCTGTGGATTGAGCACCGTAGCCTCCACCGACCCTAACATAGACGATTGCACGTCCATAGAGAGTGCACAACAAAGAACATTCCTGCGGTACCACCCGGAGTGCAAGTCCCCCGCTGATATGTCAGCAGCTAACTACGAGGAAGCAGAATTGCTTCTACTGCAGCGAGCCCAGAGAGACTCGTTCCCCGATGAATTGGCCTGTCTACAGGGAGGAAAGCCCGTCCCATCCGACAGCAGATTAATTCATCTGGCCCCCGAGAGCGACGCTCATACCCTCATCAGAGTGGGTGGTCGCCTACGCAGAGCCCCCAATCTACCGGATGACATTAAATACCCGATCGTATTGAACAGCCGACACAAGGTCACAGAGCTGATTATAAAGAAATACGATGAGGATGTACATCACGCAGGAGCAGAAAGAGTCTTCGCGGAAATCAGACGTCGTTACTGGATCCTACAAGGAAGAGAGGCGGTACGACGCTTCCAGCGAACATGTCTAGACTGCCGCAAGTGGCGCGCGCAGCCCAGCATACCAAGGATGGCTGACCTTCCTCCATGTCGCCTCCGAATCGGTGACAAGCCATTCCACTCAACGGGTATGGACTGCTTTGGCCCGCTGCACATAAAGAAAGGAAGAGGAACCGAGAAGCGGTGGGGTATTGTATTCAAATGCATGACCACCAGAGCGATACACATCGAGCTTCTCCCGACCATGAGCACAGACTCATTCCTTATGGCCTTCCGTAGATTCACATCACGGAAAGGAAGACCGTCTACCCTATTGTCCGATCATGGGACAAACTTCAAAGGCGGCGAAAGAGAGCTGAGAGAGAGCTTCCAAGCTATGGGCCCAGAACTTAAGACCCACCTCGCTCCAGCACAGGTTGATTTCCAATTCAACCCCCCAAACGCACCCCACTTCGGTGGCACTTGGGAACGAGAAGTGCGCTCCATAAAGACAGCCCTGTACGCAGTACTTGGGGCCCAGACTGTGGCGGAAGAAGTCCTAATGACAGTCCTCACGGAGATTGAGGGAGTACTTAACTCGAAGCCCCTCGGATATGTCTCCAGTGATGTGGCGGATGTCGACCCAGTTACCCCCAACACACTCCTGATGGGGCGGCTAGATCCTGCATTACCCCAGACAATGTACCGGCCTGAAGAAGCGAACGGCCGACGAATGTGGAGGTACAGCCAAGTATTAGCCGACAAGTTTTGGAACAGTTTCCTACTGCACTACCTACCGTCTCTACAGACCCGCCAGAAGTGGGTAAAGGAGAGAGACAATTTGACAGAAGGAACAGTCGTCATGATTATTGATCAATCACTGCCCAGAGCTATGTGGCCGGCCGGCCGCGTAAGCAAAGTGATCACCGGTGCCGACGGCAAGGTCCGAGCAGCTGAAGTGCTCGTCCAGGGTCGCACTTACACCCGTCCCGTGGCGAGGCTCATAGAACTGCCTCGACTCCCAGACACAATCGATGATGACCATGACCCTACAACCCTATGACTTTGTGAAGTTGACTGACCCCTACAGCAAACCCTTATGTGTAAATAGACAATGCGATTAATCTGTCTCTGTTTAACTGATTAGGTCTGGGACCTATTCAGGGGGTGGCTGTTGTGAAGGGCCAGATTAAACCGAATATATATATTTATTTATATATATATATTTAATTGTATTTGTATATTCTCTAATATTCCCTGATGTCCCTTGTATATTCCTTGTACAATATGCATTGAATATCCATTCTAGCCTACTGAACATCCCATAATAGTCTCCATTCTACTATTGGTCGAGACCTTGGTGCCAGGCTGCCATACCCCTCAGACCCAGTTCAAACGTACCGCTCCACATGTACGAACAAGTCCTAGTTCCGCGTAGGAATCTGGCTACCGCACCACTAATGGGACTATTTGTTCATAGTGCGTATATATACTGCGCTACTAAAGTAGGACTTCCTTTTCAGTCCAGTTTCTTACCCTCCAATAGAGTCACAGACGTAAAGCCTCCCCGCGACGCCACGTGTGGGAGTAAGGCCAAGTTCGCCTACCATCGGTATTGAGACATCGTGTATATTAATATTTGAATAGTCATATTTGGCACTATATCGTCGAGTTGGACGTAGTCTATTAAGCTAATAATAGTCTGTTAATATATAGTGCTTCGTGCGGTGAGAATACTACCGTAGTCAGTACCCCATCGTTTCGGGCAGAGAACTGGCTGCTTACCCAGGGTGGTTGACCCCATGTGAAGCTGCACCCGAGGAGCCCCAGAGCCGACGAGCAAGTGGACCTGTATACCGGATTATTCTACCGACGACAGCCCGCCTTCCCAGGCACGGATTATGCTTTGTATACTTTGATTATTCCATGGATAAAGACCCCCGACACTGCCGTGTGTTGGAACCCCCCCCCCTGGAGAGGACGCAAGGTGAGGAGACGCTCTGCAAGACGAGGTCGCTTCACGTCTCTCCCCCGTGGACCGGAGAGAGCCGGCCCACAAAGAGTCCACCTGCTTTCATCTGTGTTCCAAGGATCGCCGGCGCATTGAACGGCACTACAGTGGGTTCACCTGGGATACCCTTGGCCGGACGAGGCAGCCGGATTCTACCCCCCCCCCCTCCTACTCCTGTCGGCTTACAAGCGACCGGATTAACCCTCCCTTAGTATATCTAGTATATAATCATTAAAGTATCATTGCTGTTATTCCTTAACTATTCCAGGTCGTATATTTACCACCTGCGCCATCAGAGATTGGACATTCTCTATTGATATACCGACGAATACTCTTTGCCATAAAAGTGCATACTATTTCAATTCATAAATGTAATTAAGTGATTAAGTGCTTGCTCTACACACCATTGCTGTGTAGTAATAAACGCATACTTCGACTTCGTACATTTGTGTTGGATCAGTTTCATCTACGTGAGAGTGTTTATGATAATATATTTATGCCGTGTACTGGGTGGCCGAATATTAAGTACAAAGGTAGTGGTAGTAAGTATCATATCTAGTAATACAGTCAGGGAATTGTACCCCTCAGTTACAGTCAGTATCATAAAACGTGTAACTCAAGGTAATCATTAAACAAAGGGAGCACAGGTTATTTAATCATTATCAAGATATAATTATATATGCTCAACCAATATTACTCTTAGTTCTCACTCAGTGTGCAACAAAGTCCTGATGCCAACTAGGCTTGTTTCTTGCACGCGACTGTGCTGGAGTGTGACCGCTGAGCGCTGTCAGGGCAGGGCGGATGCCTAAGTCATGCTCATCTGGAGTGTTAGAAGTGTGAGCCAGACGGGATGCGTTCCATTTCTTTCCATCACTGAGCAGAAAGGTGCTTTTGCCAATCTTCTTTTTCACTGTCATTGGTGCACTGTATCTCGGGTGTGCTTTGGGGACGTGATGTGGTGTTCTAATCCTGACTCTCTCCCCCTCCTGAAAAACAGGTGCACGAGCGCCACGCTTACAGTAGCATCTGTGTAGCGCTTCATTTTGGCTTGCTTGTTTTGGACCGTTTCTCTCACAGTCTCGTCCTGTGAACTCACAGTAGGCTGCAAGGACAGTACAGGTGTGGGGAGTGGCTCTGTATATTTGCAGACAACCCAACACAGCCTCTTTCCACTGTTGAGACTGCTGGATTGCTGTCTGAATTTAACTCCTCAGAACACGATGGAAGCGTTCGACAGAACCATTAGCCGCCGGATAGTAAACTGAAATCCAATTGTGAGCAATGTCTCTTTCCTTGAGGAACTCGGCGAAGGCTGCTGATGTGAATTGAGGTCCATTGTCTGTGATGACGCTCTCTGGGTTACCATGGCAACCGAACACAGAGCTTAGGAACTTGGTTACATCCGTAGTTGTAGCGTTGTGAGAAAAGGCTACCTCTGGCCGCTTAAAATAGTAGTCCGTCAGTGTGATCGCGTAACGGCAGGCTGGCACAGCTGACTCGAAGGGCCTGACTATGTCGAGGCCTAGCTTCTTCCACGGGCCGTCTGGCAGTGGAACTGGCTGTAGAGGTGCAAAATAAATCTTGGCCGTCTTGTCATTAGACTGACACGAGACACATTTGGATATGTCGGCCTGAACCTGAGAGTCCATCTTCGGCCACCAATAGAGATCCCGCAGACGCTGCTTAGTGCGTACGACCCCCTGGTGGCTCTCGTGTGCCAGTGTGAGCAATGTATGGCGTAAAGACACTGGTGCGATGAGGCGGTTGCCTCTGAGGACGTAATTGTCCTTGACTGACAGTTCCTCTCTGATCTTGAAGTATGTCGTCAGATCTTGGCTCACTGATTTCGCTGAGTGAGGCCAACCCTTGTTAATCTGACCACGCAGTGCAGTCACTTCAGGGCAGGTAGAGCAAGCAGCCCCAAACTCAGTCACAGACAGGGCACTGAGTGTAGCAGAGATGTGTGCTACTATCTCGGGCTCCACATCCATAGCAGAGTCAGTAAAAGCAGTAATAGTAGCAGCAGTAGTAGTAGCAGCAGCAGTAGTAATAGTAGTAGTAGCAGTAGTAGCAGTAGTAGTAGTAGTATCAGTAGAGACAGCGTCCCTGGCTTAACAGTAGGGTACATTTTTTCACAATGCACAAAGCCTTTTGCACAGCCAAATGTAGGAGCTGTGACAGTAGTAGCCATCACAGGTGCAGGTGTAGACAGCGTAGGAGCGGAGGAGGGAAGGACAGTAGTTCCACTAATGCAGAGGTGGAGTGCAGTCAAAAGGTCCATTCCCAGCAGGGGAGTTCTTTTATCCACAACGTAAAATGTAGCAGGGACCGTGACATTGTCTCTCCTCACCTGCGCTTGTAGGCACCCCATGACAGGTATGCTAGCCTTGGTGTACGACACCAGCCAAACAGTAGGGGCAGATATGGTAGTTTCACTGAAGTATTTCTCATAAGTAGACAGTGGCATTATGGATACTGCTGAACCTGTGTCCACAACCAGTCTCAATTCTTGAGCCTGGGTAGTAGGTGTGTGTACATGCACATTGCATACAATCCTTTTTGTAATGTCAGAAGCTTCCAAGCATAGTACTGTAGTTTCAGGAATTTCCACTGTGCTGTGTTTTAGCACAGCAGACACGAGCAAAATGTCCTGTTTTCTGGCATAATTTGCAAGTCACTTTTACTGCTGGACATTGTGAAGAGTTCGCCAGGTGACTTCCCAAGCCACATCGGTAGCAAGAGCGAGTGGAGGCAGAATCAGTAGCAGCAGCAGGTTTAGCTGGACGGGAGCGCTGCCAGTCCCATTTCTTGAAAGTATTATGAGGCCGCGGCGTCGCAGCATGTACTGGAGCAGCACGCTCGGTACTTATAGCTTTAGCGTGCAGTGCAGCTGCTTCAAACTGCGTAGCTAGATTGATAGCCTTGTCCAGCGTCAAACCTGGTTCAAGCAGCAGACGTTCCCTTATCTGTGGGCTAGCTATATGTTCAATCAACTGATCCCGGAGGTTTTCCTCAGTTTTATTATCAAAGTCACATCTGGTGGCTAGGTCAAGCAAAGCAACGACGTATTGTGCAATGCTTTCATGCGGTGCTTGTGCACGCTTTCTGAACGTATGTCGCTCGACTACTACGTTGATTCTTGGAGTAAAATGTGTGTCCAACGCTGCCACAGCGTCAGCCACGGAATCACCTGTATCTGGCAATGTGTAGAAAATCCGCTGACCCTCAGTACCAAGGCAATGTAGAAGGGTAGCTCTCTTCCGAGCTTCGGGCCAACCATTTCCAGTCGCATTTATTACCAGCATGTAATTCTTGAACATCTGGTGCCAAGTCTTGAACGGCATAGTAGTGTGAAGGGTAATTTCACATTCTTAATCCTCTGGGGCCCCACAACAGGGTTGATCGTGAAGTCATGTTATCCTTCTCTCAAAAACTGTTAAAACACTATATCCATTCATTATATTCAGAGCAGGCCAGATAATGCTTGCATCCAAGGCCGCAGCGAGCCCTCCTCAAAAGCCCATTCCATTTGACTCCCTAAATGACCATATAAAGCCAACCCAATCAGAGACGATCAAGGCGTCTCTATTCCACTGTGTTAAAACACATGACACTTTTGCTTTTTGTCACTTTCACTCTGACAGACCTGTGAATATGCACTCTGACAGACTGAAAGTCCGTCCGTATAGGCGTACTGTATATATATATATTTTATTTTCCAATAAACCTGTATTGTATTCATTTAACAAATTCATTCATCCACCACATTCTTGGTGTCAGAAGCGGGGTGCCAACCGATCCTGCTGGTGCAGACGGGCTCTTCATCGCTCTACAACACAGCCACGTCTAGGACAGTGAGGAGTACTGAGGGTGAATTGTCTGTCTGCATCGGCTGGTCGGGACGGCATTCCACGGGCATTACACGCAGCGTCGCGGTGAGTTAGGTAAGCAGGAGTGGGAGGGGCCGTCTGAATGTAACTCTATCTGTGTTTAGTGCCGCGTAAAGCGAGGGATTCTTTCTGAATTCTCGAACCGTCCGCGCGTAAGAGCGCGAGGGATTCCGCGTGTGAATTCTCTAACCGTCCGCGTGTAAGAGCAATGTATTGAAGGTTTCAATGTATTGGAATTCTCGAACCGTCCGTGCGTAAGAGCGCGAGGGATTCATTGTAAATAATGTACTGTGTTTAGTCCGCGCGTAAGAGCGCGAGGGATTCCGCGTGTGAATTCTCGAACCTGCCGCGTAAAGCGAGGGATATCAATGTATTGAAGGTTTCAATGCATTGGAATTCTCGAACCGTCCGCGCGTAAGAGCGCGAGGGATTCATTGTGAATTCTCGAAAACTGATTGTGACAATGCGATAAGTTCAACTGATTGGGCTTTGGTCACTATCTGTGTTATTGATTATGTACGTGACAATGCGATAAGTTCAACTGATTGGGCTTTGGTCACTATCTGTGTTATTGATTATGTACGTAACAATGCGATAAGTTCAACTGATTGGGCTTTGGTCACTATCTGTGTTATTGATTATGTATGTGACAATGCGATAAGTTCAAGGCTTTGGTCACTATCTGTGTTATTGATTATGTACGTGACAATGCGATAAGTTCAACTGATTGGGCTTTGGTCACTATCTGTGTTATTGATTATGTACGTGACAATGCGATAAGTTCAACTGATTGGGCTTTGGTCACTATCTGTGTTATTGATTATGTATGTGACAATGCGATAAGTTCAAGGCTTTGGTCACTATCTGTGTTATTGATTATGTACGTGACAATGCGATAAGTTCAACTGATTGGGCTTCAAGTTCAAGTTTCTTTAATAGTTGTCATACAGAAGTACAGAATACTTTCATACAAAATGCTTCTTACTGTTACGCTCCAGAGACTGTGCTAGACAAGATAGTATCAAATAACATAGTATAGCATGTAATTTAGAAGAAGAAAATGAGGTCACAGTGTTCGGTATAGACATATGTACAATGTTCTGAGTTACCATATAATATACAATACTATGCAGTGTACTAATGTACAGTACTATATAGTGCAAAGCAGAAATGGGATGAGGTACAATTTAGGTACAATTTACAGTAAGGTGTACGAGTTGTAGTGCAATCCTTCATCAATAAATATAAAGTGTGGGGAGTGGGTGCTACAGTGTGTTTGTTTAAAGTGGGTGTGTGCTATAAAGTGTGTGGAGTGGGTGCTACAGTGTGTTTGTTTAAAGTGAGTGTGTGCGTGTGGATGTGTGTGCTATGTGCGTTTGGTGGTTGTTGTTGTGTAGTGTTCATTGTTCGTTTAGCAGCCTGATGGCCTGGGGATAGAAGCTTCTTCTGAGTCTTTCTGTGCTCGCCTTGAGACTCCGGTATCGCTTGCCTGACCGCAGCAGTTCAAAGAGGCAGTTGTTCGGGTGACTGGAGTCTTTAATGATTCTCTTAGCCTTGCCCTTGCAACGCTTGTTGTAAATGTTCTGGAGGGTGGGGAGCCCCCCTCCAATTGTGCGTTCGGCTGAACGTGTCACTCTTTGTAGTCTGCTTTGGTCACTATCTGTGTTATTGATTATGTACGTGACAATGCGATAAGTTCAACTGATTGGGCTTTGGTCACTATCTGTGTTATTGATTATGTATGTGACAATGCGATAAGTTCAAGGCTTTGGTCACTATCTCCAATGTTATTCCTGCTCTACCACTGCACAGCAGTTAGGCATTTTTTTTGGCCTCTATTCCAAGCACTTTTGAATATATAAGTGCTATTCAAATGTTCTAAATTCCATAGACACTGTCTTATACAGCTTATTGAGGCACTTGTCTTTCCGCCATCACAGCGTTTGTAATACCAGCGTCCTAAAGTTGGATTTGTCATTCCTTTTGATATTTGATTGCATGTTACAACTTGTAACCCCTGGTGGTCACTATTTCCACATGTTTCAACTTGGGGCGACAGCTAACTGTAAACAGTTTTTTTTTTTCCCTTCTTTGTTTCCAGCCAGTACAACTATGAGGGAGTCCCTACCTCCCTGTTGTATATCCAGACATGTAACACACTGACCATGTTTGAAATTGTTTTTTTTTTTTTTTTTTTTTTTTCTTTTCCTTTGGCCGGCGAAATCATGCAACTCATTAACGCAACGCATGACATCCAAGATGAGGCCAGGACAGTTGGAATGTGAGGGGGAGCAAGCGGGTAAAAGAACGATGGGGGAGGGTGAGTTTTCTTTCTGATCCAACAGAAAGAAGATAACGAATATAGACCAGCAGGGCCGTACTTCCCACTGCAGGGCCACGCTGTCCCTGGGCAACCACACCATCTGGGGGCCCCATCCCCACAGCAGGGCCCCACCTCACCTAGGGGCCCCATCTCCACCGGCACACCAGCCACCATACCCATATGAACCCGCGGAGGATGACGACAACCTAATCAGGTTCAGTCCCAAGTCCAACAGGAACCGCCTGCTCAACATCTCGCATGATATGGCAACACCACAGCAGGGCCGGTGCTACGGAAGCGGGCCCAGGGATCAGTGGAGGCCCTGGGAGGGCAACTGGGACAGGAACTCCAGCTAAGCTCCCTGTGCGATAGCCCCGCCCTGCCACAAAGATAAGAACGCACCGCTGCTGGGATCCACAGGAACCCCTACCATGCACCCCAGTCGGCAATACAAGCCCTTTTGCATAAGTAGGACCTACCCCACCACGCCAACGACGGCCCCGGCCTGTACAAACAACGCCCGCTACGAATATCCTACCTCCCTACTCCCTGCACCTGGTATGCTGCTGTATTCAACTATGGGGAGATGACTGCTACTCTACTCAACGGCATCCAGCCTCCTTGCAACAGATATATATCGTTCTATGTGTGAAGGAGTGGGAAGACACCTGACTGCTACTGTAGTCCACTGTGACTGCTACTGAGAACGACAACAAGGGAAGTTAAACAACACTGATTGCAGAAGCCAGTGTGCATATTAAAAAGTCTAATTTCTGATTTAGATATGGGTACATATTCAGAGTTTGAAAATACTACTTATATTAAGACTGCCATTTTATTTTCTTTGTTCTTTGTTTCCTATCAACTACTGTCGGCGCTTCGGGTCACTGAGAAGCGCTTTATAGATGTGATACCCCGTTTTTAATTTAAATTTTAAATTTTTTCTCTCCTTTTCTGTTTATTGTTTTCCATTTGGTTTTGAAAGCTCTCATTTTCCACCTGCTTACCTCTAATTGCAAAGGTAAACTATCGATAGAACAGGATTATTTGTTCCTGGGCGTCTCTCTACGCCTCATTAGTTCCTCACTCCTCCCCTTTTCAATTTGCACCTGAACTTTTTTTCCCCTCTTCTTTCTTTCTCAAGAGTTATTGTTCTACCTTATTATGGTTGTTTTTTTATTGTAATAATAATAAAATAATAATAATAATAATAATAATAATAATAATAATAATAATAATAATAATGCAGGACCTGTTCAGAGGTCTTTAATTGGCATGCAACTATCCTCAATGTTTAGCGGTTAGCACACACGGTTACACACACACACACCGGAACACACATGCATGCATTGTTCTTTGTAGGATCGCAGATGCGATTCATCTCTGCGATTAACCCATCCCATCGTCCTTCCCCCCAAGGGCAGCTGGGAGCAGACAGGCGTCGGCGAGGGCCGCGCCAGGGGACCAATCCAAGTCCTCCTGCCTGTCTTCGTCAAGGACGCCACAGCGTTAGCGATCTGTTGTTGTGCATGTTTTTCCATTGGGTTTATCTTATCGGGGGGGAAACCCTTGCGAACACGGGGAGAACATGCAAACTCCACACAGAAAGGCCTGGGAGATACCCCACCTGGGTACCTGGGATCATGGAAACCTGGTCCCCAAGCGGGAATCGAACCTTGGACCTTCTTGCTGTGAGGCGACAGTGTTAACCACTACACCACCGTGCCGCCTAAGGATGCAACATTTTGCAATTACCTGCTTGGAATTATCGTCCTACTTAGCCAAGTATGACATTATGATGTATTAATGTTGATTGATTTGATGTTCTGTATGGTGTCTTGAGACTGTGGTTTAGTGATATTGATGGTTGAAATTACCAGGATGTGCCAAAAATGGCACAAAGTGGGGAATGTGAAGGGTAGTTTCACATTCTTAATCCTCTGGGGCCCCACAACAGGGTTGATCGTGAAGTCATGTTATCCTTCTCTCAAAAACTGTTAAAACACTATATCCATTCATTATATTCAGAGCAGGCCAGATAACGCTTGCATCCAAGGCCGCAGCGAGCCCTCCTCAAAAGCCCATTCCATTTGACTCCCTAAATGACCATATAAAGCCAACCCAATCAGAGACGATCAAGGCGTCTCTATTCCACTGTGTTAAAACACATGACACTTTTGCTTTTTGTCACTTTCACTCTGACAGACTGAAAGTCCGTCCGTATGGGCGTACTGTATATATATATATTTTCTTTTCCAATAAACCTGTATTGTATTCATTTAACGTGAGTATTCCGGCTGTCTTTTATCTCCTGTTTCATTCTTTCAGAATACCTGATTCGCAGTGTGACACTGTTTTAGGCTGCTGGATGTCTGTGGAGAACCTGGTGGTTTGCACGCTGATTTAAGGCCAATCTCTTGTCTCTGTATTTTACTTAACCATCCCTGGAGACGTCAAAATCCACCACAGTAGGTTCTCAGGGGCATGGTAAAAATGTAAAAAGTATTTGTTATGGTGTAGAGGTGTGGTAATAAGACTCTGGATACAGGATTACTCTTTAGCCTTTAGCATATTTACTCAACACGTCAGGTTACAAGCATGGTCTATCATCATACTGCATGTGTACTCTTCTTCTTCTCCTCACCTGTATGCATAACGTGGCATTGTATTAACTACGCCCCATAGTGGAGACTCTTGGGAGTACAGCTTCAACATGTAATATTAGAGAACACAACAGTTACGTAACCCTGTTCTTTGACATTCGGTAATATATTTTCGGTGCTAAAACCCTTTCGGCCGAAAGCCGAAAATGCCCTTTTAAAGGGGCTATGTATTATAAATGTCATTTTTCAGTCTCTAGCATTGTATTATAGTAATAGGAGTTCGTATCAATGTGTTTTAGGGTCTAAATACCATATTGGCGGATTGCTCCGATTCAGCCCAGCCCCTTTCGTCCTCTAGTAAATCGGGTCATTTTGATTTGAAGGCCTGAGTCACGTCATTTGGGCTGTGGGTAGCGCACAGTGATGCGATTGGCTCTGTGGTTGGAGCTAATGCCCGCCCCCATTCTACCTAGACTGACTGTACACAGCGAAACCATTTCCTCATACTCGAGAGGGAGAGAAAGGAAGAGAGAGGGAGAGAGAGCACTTGGGGGGGGGGGGACCTGCAGCGCGTCACACACGCAAACGGGAGATTGAAAGAAAGAAAAGAAAAAAACATTTCCTCATACTCGAGAGGGAGAGAAAGGGAGAGAGATAGAGAGCACTTGGGGGGGGGGGGACCTGCAGCGCGCCACACACGCAAACGGGAGATTGAAAAAAAGAAAAAAAAAAAACATTTCCTCATACTCGAGAGGGAGAGAAAGGGAGAGAGATAGAGAGCACTTGGGGGGGGGGGGGGGGGGGGGACCTGCAGCGCGCCACACACGCAAACGGGAGATTGAAAGAAAGAAAAGAAAAAACACAAGCTGCTGGCGGACTGTCTTTTTTCTCTCTCTCTCTCTCTCTCTCTCTCTCTCTCTCTCTCTCTCTCTCTCTCTCTCTCTCTCTCTCTCTCTCTCTCTCTCTCTCTCTCTCTCTCTCTCTCTCTCTCTCTCTCTCTCCCCCCCTCCCTCCCTCCCTCTACCAGTGCAGACTGTGTGGCACTGTCACTCAAAGTGCTTATGGGCGGAGCCAGGCCATAACAGCCTGATTTCTTGAGGCTGAAAAATGATGGTTTTGAGTACTTGATTAGAAATATAAAACAATGCATTTCTTTTTTTTTTAAATTACAAATGTCTTCAATAGACCAACAGGAATTGTGTAAAGTTGCCCAAATAGTGCTAGGAATAGCAATGCATAGCCCCTTTAACCATTTTCGGCCGATAATTTTCAATGGCCGAATATTTGGTGCATCCCTAATGTCTTTTATTGAGGGTAAATTAGATCCCCTTCAATTTGCATATCAGCCAGGTAAAGGGGTGGAGGACGCTATGCTCTTCATCTTGGACATTGTGTACAAACACCTGGAAACACCTGGAGCTCATGCTAGACTTTTATTTGCAGATTTCTCTTCTGCTTTTAATAAAATGCAGCCCCACATTTTTATTGAGAGGCTTGACTCTTATTTTAATCTCCCACACCAACTTCTCATGCTGATTCTAAATTCCCTCACTGAGAGGGTCCAGCAGGTCTTTGTCAATTGGCAGATGTCCAACATGTCGATTTCCAACACTGGCTCCCCCCAAGGTTGCGTTTTGTCTCCCCTCTTATTTATTATGTACACGGACAGCTGCAGATCGCTTCATGACCAAAGGCATCTGGTTACGTTTTCAGATGACACTGTCCTTGTATCCCTACTGCAGCGCTCCGAGACTGATCATGGACCTGTACTTCACGACTTTGTGAAATGGTGTGATGAGAATTACTTGGACCTCAATGTCTCTAAGACTAAGGACATGATAATTGACTTCAGACACAACTCCGATCATCAGCCAGTGTAGCTAGTGTAATTCACGACAACGTCCAGATTGTTGAATCGTACAAATACCTGGGAACTGTGTTTGACTGTAAACTGAAGTTCAACTTAAATACAGAGTCCATTGTCAAAAAATTTCAGCAGAGGATCTACCTGCTGAGAAAGCTGAACTCTTTTAATGTTAGTGCGAAGATCCTGAGCACCCTTTATAGTTATTTTATTGAAAGCCTCTTAACTTTTTCCTTTATCTGCTGATTCAGTGGCCTTTCTATTAAAGATAGGAACAGCCTACAGTATATTGTGAAAGTGTGCTCCAAATAATTGGAGTAAAACAGAGAGACCTGTGTTCTCTCTGGACAGACCAGGTGGTCAAGAAGGGGACGAGCATTACAAATCAACCTCTCCAGGCTCTGTCTCAGCGGTTTTCACTTTTGCCTTCTGGCCGTCGTTATGACGTTCCACCAAGTAGGACCAACCGTTACGCCAAATCTTTTGTCCCCTCGGCTATCAGACTTTTAAACACAGACAGTAGTCATTTTAAGTAGCCTTTACACTTAGTTGTGTGAATGAATGAATGAATGAATGAATGAATGAATGAATGAATGAATGAATGAATGAAAACGGTAGGTTATGTATATAACCTGGCTGAGCGTCCCGCTCTTAAGCCTATCGAGATACACCTCATCTCATGTACCTATTGTACTCCATCACGAATAAAAAAACATGTACACCCACACCTGACCGGGTCCCGCCTCTATGGAGGCGCAGCCTATAAGACCGTAACCATGGTCACCAATACACCCTTCCTCGCCAAAATACCATTCCAGTAAAAGACCCCACAAGGGGACTCAGGGCCGCTTAAGAGCGGGACGCTCAGCCAGTACTCATATAACTAGGTTATATACATAACCTACCGTTATATATTCGTACTTGGCTTATCGCGTCCCGCTCTTAAGCCTATCAAGATATGGGTTAGAGCGGACGCGAGGCCCGACAGATGTACCCCCTGAGGACCCGTAAGCCCACATCAAGGGGTTCGGGGAGCCCCGTCACCCCATCCTTCCTAATGAAGGGGGGGCGCAGTCAACTCCACCTGAGTGCGAGCAAGAGGGAACTAGAACCCCTTGAACACACAGCACAGGCGGAACCAAGTGTGACCTAACACACTGTGGCCCATACCCACACACTCCTGCTACCCTACCAAAGGACGGGAAGCAGGAAAGGCCACAGACCCCAGAACCGCCTGGGAGACAGAACCCCCGGTCATGTCCATGAGGTAAAACCTTACAAAGGGGCCCGGGAGGACCATGAAGCTGCAGCACAGATGTCCTCCACCGAGGCCCCACCCAGGAGAGCGGCAGAGGCAGCCACCCCATGAGTGGAGTGCGCCCTGATGTCCCCAGGGGGATCCTGCCCAGCCAATGTGTAGCAGAGGGCAATGCCCTCGCACAACCAATGGGACAGGCGCTGTTTCGACAGTGCCTTACCGGCACGAGAACCACCGTAACAGACAAAAAGCTGATCGGTAACCCTGAGGTCCTGAGTACGGCTGAGGTAAATTCCCAAAGCACGGACCGGACATGACAGGTGAAGGCCCGCATCTAACTCACTAGCGTGAGGAGGAGGACGAAACGCCTGAACCACAATATCCCGGGAGCGGAAGGAACTCCGGATATTCTTAGGCATGAAAGCAGGATTAGGTCGCAGAGTGGCACAGCAATCGGCCCGAAAAGACAGGCACTCTGGACGTACCGAAAGAGCACAGAGCTCACTCACGCGTTTAGCGGAAGTGACAGCCAGCAGGAACGCGGTCCTGAAAGACAGCTGTTCCAACGGCGCCTGCTCGAGCGGCTCAAACGGGGCCAAGGACAACCGACGAGGACCAATTGAAGATCCCAAGTCGGAGCCAAGGAGCGTTGCACCGGCTTAGCGCGTCGAGCGCCAAGCAGGAAACGCTTCACAAGAGGGTGGCTGAACAAGACCTCCCCCTCAATTCCCTCATGATAGGAGGATATAGCCGCCGCATATACCCTCACCGTCGAAGCCGACAGTCTACCAAGAAGAGACTGGAGATAACTCAGGACAGCATCCAGGGGGCAAGAGACTGGGTCCCGGCCCCCCGCCTTACACCACTCTTGGAACGTACGCCATCTGCCCGCGTAAAGCGCGACAGTGGAGGGAGCATGTGCATTCCGGATGGTATCAACCACAGAAGGGTCCATCCTCTCCAGACTCACCCTCCCACCAGCCACACCAACAGTCGTTGGCCCAACATCGGGTACTGGAACAGTGACCCGTTGTGCTGTGAGAGGGCCGTCGCCGACCAAGGAATGACCCAAGGAGGAGCGACCAGAAGCTGGATCAAGACCGGGAACCACACTGCCGTGCCCCAGTCCGGTGCGACCAGGATCACCGTCCTGCGCTCCCTCCGTATCCGCTCCAACAGCTGACTCAACAGCTGTACAGGAGGAAAGGCGTACAGAAGACCGGGCGGCCATGGAAAGGTCGAGAAGGCATCCACCCCCGAGGGGGGATGATCTGCTCGACTGAGCGAGAACCACAAGGGGCACTTGTGAGAGTGTCGGCACGCAAACAGATCTACCGAGGCCTCCCCGAACCGATCCCAGATCTGTCTGACTATGTCGGGGCGGAGTTCCCACTCGTCGTAATGAGGCATCATATCCGCGCCCATATTTCTGTACCAGGAATGTGGAGCGCCCTCAGACTGCGCAGCCTGCGGGATGCCCATAGCCAAAGTTCGACCGCCGCCCGGAGCAGGCGGATGGAACGAGTCCCACCCTGCCTGTTGATATACGCCGCTGCCGTCATACTGTCTGTCCTGACCAAAACGTGTTCGCCTACCACCAGGTGGTCGAACCGTTTGAGGACCAGGAGGACCGCCTTCAATTCCAACACATTGATGTGCGGGGTAGATGGGCCAGCATGAACCTCCGTCCAGCTGCCCCCCACAGCGTGGGTCCGACACGTCCCTCCCCAACCCGTGAGAGAGGCGTCGGTGAAGACCGTGACGTGTGAGCGCCTGCTGCCCATGGGGACCCCAATGGTGAGGATACCCAGCCTCCTCCAGTGGGCGAGATCTCCCCATATCGACAAAGGAACCGTCAACCGTTTCCATTTGCCCCTCACCGGATCTATTCTCATAGAGACAAACCACCTTTGTATCCTCCTCATGAAGAGGAGGCCAAGAGGAACCACCGTGTGAGCAGATGCCATCATGCCGAGCAGACGCATCACTTGCAGCGCCGTGACCGTCCCTCCCAGACGGAAACCCCAGAGCGCGTGACGGATAGACCCCCGGCGCTGCTCCGAGAGGGTTGCAATCATGGGCCTCGACCTCAACGTCAAGCCCAAGTACTCCACCTGTTGACTGGGAAGAGGCGTACTCTTCTTCCAGTTCACAGCAAAACCCAGCCTGGTGAGGAATTCTACCACCAGCCTGGTATGAGACCTGGCAACCTCCTCCGAACCACTGATGAGTAGAATGTCGTTGAGATAGAATAGAACTCGTATCCCCCGACGACGTAAAGGCTCCAGCGCAGTCGCCACGCACTTGGTGAATGTGCGGGGAGCCAGAGAATAACCGAACGGCATCCTCTGGTACTCGTACGCTACGCCCTGAAACAGGAACCGTAGGAACTTCCTGTGAGGAGGGAAAATCGGGATGTGAAAATACGGATCCTTCAGGTCTATGGAGGTGAACCAGTCTCCCCTTCTGACAGCAAGCAGAAGGAGTTTGACGGTCAACATTCTGAACGGTCTCGCTACAATCAACCGATTGAACGCGGACAGATCAAGTATAGGTCTGACCCCCCCTGTTTTCTTGGGTACCAGAAAATAGCGGGAGTAGACGCCTGACATCGCGTCCTCTCTCGGAACCACAACGACGGCCTGCTTCGCCAACAGAGATTGGATCTCGTCGGCCAGGGCTGTCACTGCGTCTGACCCTGACAATAGGGTCGGCACCAAACCTAAGAACGGAGGGTGGGGTTGTGCGAACTGCAAAACAAGCCCCTGCCTCAACGTTCTCTCTATCCACCCCACCAAACGGCATTCTTGTCGCCTTATGTGAAAATAATCCCACAGCGCACCCGCCGTCAACTGACGCTGGGCCGCAAGGAACAGTAGATAGTTGGCCCGGTCCCTCCCGCTGTGCGACGCACCCAAGGGGCGACGCACCGACAGAAAGGGCCGGTTTGATACGGGAGAAGCTGTCATCAAACTGGTTGACACACACCCCCCCCCTGAACACCCCTCTAGCGCATGCTGAGGAGTTGTTCCGCAGCTAGACACACAAGGCATGAGGACCCCATGGGCTCCTACACGCCGAAGCCCTGCAGTGATATTGCTACCACCCAAATCACGCTCGCCTCTTCTTTGCAGACCACTGCCGCTGTGACGGGAGTGGGAGGCATCAGCGCGATACCCCGCCTGGCGAAGGCAAGGCCGGGGTAACCCTTGCTGTGCATTCAACAGAAGAGGCCTCGAGTCCCCCTGCTGACCACTGTAGCTAGTGGCAGCTGTAACACCAGGCTCATCCAACACACAACGTGTGGTGCAGGAACCATGCGACAGAACATTCTCACGGACAGACCCAGGCTCAGCCATCAACTGGGTGTCAGCCCCTGTCCCCATGAGAAGTGAAGAATGGGGCCGCATGCGCTTCAAGGAAGGTTCGCGGCCCGCAGCCAAAGGAGAACGATCAGAGCCCCGCTTCCGTGGGTAACAGAGAGAGGATTGAACGGGGAGCGGGCTGCTCGCGGCAAAGTGACGACGGCTTGTTTTACCAAACTCGAATTCACCCAAAATGGCCGATCCCTCGGCCGCCAAGGCTGTCGGCCTTGTGGGACCCTGTTGACTCTCCACCCAGGGCACCACTGGCGGGGGAAACATGGCCGCCTGTCGAGGATCTCGCCACAGTCGTTGACGAGACCGTGCTCCCACCTCTGGCTGCACAGCGTGAGGCGGTGTAGGACCCAGATCAACAACCGCCTGCGCCTCCACAGAATGCCTAAAAAGACTATCTGTGGAAAAAGGAGTCGTGAGGAGAGAAAACCTATCCTCTTCCCCAAGAGGAGATTGCTCCAACCAAACATGCCTAACAACAAACGTTGATAGCATCCTAATCCTCCCCGCAGTTATAGCTTGCGACTGAGTCAAGATCTCTATAACACCACAAACATGCAACATGTTTACAATGTAGGCTGGACCCATAATCCTACTACCCGACGCCAATGTGGATAGGAAACTAGCCAGCTGAGCCATAACACTGGCCGCCGCTAAATACCATCCTGCAGCAGTATAACACTCATCCGTCCATACTGCCACCCTCCGAGCCGATTCGCTGTCAAGCATCGGCCGGGTGGGACGTCGTTCATCCCCCCCGGGGCACAGGAACAAAGCTACCTGGCTACGTAGCCACGGTACACCCGGCCTGCACCCTGTTGTTAGCCCGTTTACCTGTAAAAAAGGTAAATAGGACTCAGCGAAACCCCCCACATTAACAACTGACTGACCTTCATCAATGAAGCTGGCAAGAGGAGGGAAAAGCGGCATCCCGCGGCGGGGATTATTAGAACAACGACCCATTTCAGCGTCAACGTTAGCATTAGCAGTAGTAGCATTAGTAGCATTAGCGTTAGCAGCGTGCTCCAGGATTGCCAGAAAAACGTCCACTGCAGTGGAACGATCACCAAGCCACCCCGTCCCTGGCGCCGAAACATACTCCACAGCATTACCAATACCAACATTGATGCCTAATGACACAGGCCCTACCTTTGTACAAGCCGGCTCGATAGCCAAACCTTGTACGCTGCCCCTTGGTCTGCCGCCGTCAGACGAGGAAACATCAGCACAGGCCCAATGTGTCGCTGAAACATGCCTCAAAGATGCCAGGGGCAAGCAAACCTCCGGTAAGCTTTCAACATTACGCAATTTCTCTAATCTTTTCATAACGCTAGTTAACATAAGGTGCACTGCATCCGTTATGATGGAACGAAAATATAGGAAGGGTGTATTGGTGACCATGGTTACGGTCTTATAGGCTGCGCCTCCATAGAGGCGGGACCCGGTCAGGTGTGGGTGTACGTGTTTTTTATTCGTGAACAATAGGTACATGAGATGAGGTGTATCTCGATAGGCTTAAGAGCGGGACGCGATAAGCCAAGTACGAATATATAACTTTATTTAACAGATTGCAGAATGGGTACAATACAGTACGGCTCAATACACACAACTGTTAAGGGGATGCAGACCTGAAAAAGACGTTTGTCTTGTTTCCATCAAGGTCCCCCATTTTCAATTCATATAGACATTTATGACATACACAACATACATGACATTTATGGCATAGGGACATATAAGTATTTAGTACTGATACATTTGTGACATAAACGGTATTCAAATATACAGTACTGTTACCCCTAGATCCTGACAGAGTATATACATATGATGGGAAGGGGACTGTACATTAAGAGGGGGTGGGTGGGTGGGAGAGAAATATCCATACGGCGGGGAGGGAATATATACATGCGGTGGGGAGGAGACTGTCTATTAGGAGGTGGTGGGGGTTTTGGGCATTTACGGTGGCCAGTTTCGAATTGCAGCCTCCCGTAGGTGCTCTTTAAGAGCGGTTTTGAATGTGGGTAGGGATTCACATTCCTTTACAGCTTTGGGTAGGGCGTTCCACATTGATGTGGCATAATTGCGAAAACGTGTTTAGTCCCTTGTTTGAGCCGAATCTGGGTTTAACATGATTTGTTGAGCTTCCTCTGGTGTAGTGGTTGTGGTATTCACTGACCTTTGGGAAGTATTTTGACATGTACATGGGTACCTTAGTCGTATAGTGTATCTTGTAGACCAGGCCCATTGCAAGTTGCTGTACTCTGTCGTCTACTCTAAGCCATCCTAGGTTGTCAAAGTGGGCAGGGGTGAGGTGGGTTCTGGGGTTCAGGTCAAGTAGTAGTCTGACCAGTTTGTTTTGTGATGTTTGTAATTTTGTTTTAAGCACCTTTGAGGTGCTTTGGTACCATGAGGTGCACGCATAGTCGTAGTACCCTTGAATGAGTGCTCCTGCCAGAGTCTTCAGGGTATTCTTGTTTACCAGAGAGGAGATCCGGTACAAGAATCTAGTTTGTTGGGTGACTTTTTTTATTACATTGGATGCCATTTTGTCACAGGAAAGATTTGCCTCTAGGATGGAACCCAGGTGGGTAATTTCGTCTTTCCTTGTGACAATATTGTCACCCACTGCAACTGAGAAGCCGTCGGTCTTGCTGAGTTTGTTATTTGAACCGAAGAGAATGGACTCTGTTTTGTCCATGTGTAATGATAGTTTGTTATCAGCGAGCCATATGCAGATTTTGCCTAGTTCCGAGCTGAGGGTTTTTTCAACCTGCAACTTGTTCTTGTCAGAGACCAGCAGGGCTGAGTCGTCCGCAAACAGGAACAAGTTGCAGTCACAGGCTGACGACATGTCATTTGCATAAATTAGGAAGAGTAGCGGTCCTAGTATGCTTCCTTGTGGAACACCACAGCTCACTGTGAGGGGGGGGGGGGATAGAGTACCGTTTACCTCTACCATCTGTTCTCTCCCCTCCAGGTAGGATTGCATCCAGCTCACTGATAAGCTATCAAAACCAATTGCTTTTAGCTTGTCAATCAGAATGGAGTGATTGACAGTGTCGAAGGCCTTTTGTAGGTCCAGCATGACCATGCCGCAGTATTTGTCTGTTTTTACTTTTACTGGAATGTGTATTACATGGAATGTTGTTGTTGCAGTGCTGTCATTGAGATGTTTTGTTTTGTTGTTTTTGTTACTTGTTACTTGTGAAGCTACAAATATGAATTGCCCCACGCGGGATCAATAAAGTTGTCTGAATCTGAATGAATGTTCTCAGCAACTTGTATGGCAATCTGGGAAATTCTACCTGATGGTCCTGGAGTCACCTAAATCAGTGTTTCTTTTTGCACTATGGGTCAAGAATGTTCTCTGCAAATCTTGTGACAGGTCAGGAGATATGCTCATATGAAAATAGAATGTTTATTTTGGTGGCGCCCAAGTGGCGAACCATGTAACGCGCTGCGTTGCGGCACGGCCGACCCGGGTTCGATTCCCGGACCCGCCGTCATTTGCCGAATGTCTTCCCCCCACTCTGTCTCCCGCTCTTCCTCTCTCTATCACTCTCTACTGGACTGCCCAGTAGCAAAAAGCAATAAACGCTAAAAAATAAATCTTAAAAAACAAAAACAAAAAAGTTTGAGCACTAAAGGAAAGGTCATGGGGGTCACCAAAATAAAGATGATTCTTCCCCTTGGGATCATGAATGTGCACATAAAAATGTATGGCAATACAGCCATTGCTTTTTGAGATATTTTGAGATAAGTATTGAAGATTTGACCTGATGGGGGCACTAGAGGAAAAGTCATGGGGTCACATGGTCCTCTTGGGAGTCATGGATGTGCACAGAAAATCTCATGGCAATCTGGTCATTATTTTGAGATATCAAAGTGGTGAACTGGCCCCTGGTTAGCTCTCAATATCAACGCTCAAATGGGCTACAATTCCTACATGGTTCACTCAATATAGATGTAAAAACACCCTAATATTCAAGCTCAATTGTTCAATTTCAAGTCCAATGTGCTGGAGTACAGAGCCAAAACAGCAAAAGAAAAATGTAAACCAATTAAAGAAACTGATTGTATACTGATCCTAACATTTTGGATTTGGATGTGATAATCCAATCCTGCATTTAATCAAGATTACAGTAAATGCTTATGTAGCACCCTGAAAATATGGCTATTATTCAGAAGTGCTGACTTGCCTTTTATCTCCCCTGGTGCACCAAGACTTATTAACTAGTTTCCATTGATATTCCCTCGAAAAATGACGCGGGTTTCTCCTTCTCCTACCGGCTGGAATATGGATTATAAACAGTAACACTGGATCATATTCTTCCACCCAGTGCTTTCCTGTGGGGCTAGTTGGCGGTACCAGCAGGGGGCAGCGGTGGCAGGCAGAGCGTACGAGAGAGACGGAGAAGGAAGCAAGCCAACTGAGACGGAAGTGGGAGGAACGAGCCTCTTCGACATTGGACTTGGATGTGATCGGTCGTGTCTAGACGGAGCCCCGTAGTGGACCACACGGGTGAACGTATTGAACTTGAGTATATTACGCGTTATCCTAGAAAAGTAACCATAGTAGCGTGTTGCATGTTTCCCCACTGAATAACTCTAGCGATACAACAAGTTATCCTAGAAGAAATGCGGTATAGCCAAGTGTGGCTTATGTTAACGATATTCCCTCTAGTGAGGTGCCCAGCCAGCGTGGCTTGAAGAGGACCGGTGTTTAGAGACACCCTGCGTCATTATATATTGCGGCTAGCAGGAGGGCTGTTTGGGACCCAAAGAGTAGCTTCAGTTAAGGTAGGGCTAGAGTATTGCTGCGCGTCTACCCAGCACCGGCCTTCAACAACCAGTCTTCGCAGGTGTTCGACGTCTGCTCTGCCCCGGCTGTTGTCAGCCCAGCGCGGGAGTTCTTCTCGTCCAGCAGAGGGCGCCATCATCCAGCACGCGCTCTCAGCCCGCTACTGCTTCCTCTGCTCCAGCCCCGCTTGCTAGCGCCCGTGACGACAGCGTTCGACGCCATCTTGCTATCCGGACAGTGGTGGCGCGGCGAGGACGCCATCTTGGTTGAGTACATTAGAGCGTCAGTGCTCCGGATCTTATTGCACAGTACACAGTGTGATGCGGCCTACGGGTGAAGCTAACGTTGCTAAATCCAGTTCATAGGGGTACCCCATAAACATTACATGCCGGCATTAGTATAGGACTATTGTTTTCGTAGAGTGGGCCCACCTTTTGATTTCTTTTGAGTGTGATAACGTGTTGGTTCTTTAATAATAATTTCCCATCTAATTAACCCTTTCCCAGTGGGGAGGTTGCAGAACTGAGGTATTATCCCTACCATATAATTAAAGCCTGATAGAGGTATTATACATGGTACTGACCCAGACGTGGGTGATAAGTCAAATACCTTGAAGTATATTATTCCTGGTACTAACCCATATAATATACGTGTACAGAAGTGTTAAGAGCTACAGGTAGTCTCTATATATCTCAATCACCTACTCGAGATATAAACCCGTGGCCGCTCGATATCCCCCGGCGAGGTGCTAAACTCGCCAAGTTCTCGAGTCAATTACTATTTCTGTCTAGATTACTTCAAGTCACTTAGGAGAACTCTTATAGCCTATAAAAACAATTATTTTGTTATTATCATCATCATCATCATAATTATCATTTTACGAAAGGGCTTGTAATACTGCTCAATTGAAAGCTTGGTTGTATTACTACTTTGTTAATAAGTATTACCACTGTACTAACACGTAATCATTGTTTGCACGCCCCAGCATCTCCTGTCCCCCCTCACCTCCTCCGCCAGCGGAACCGACCGTCCAACCCTGCAGTGATTTAGACGGTCGAGGTCCCACATAACTTGACAGAGTCCGTCTGGACACAGAGATACCGGAACCCGCAAACAACACACATTTCCATGTATAGTATTTATACAGTACATAGCATATATATATATATAATATATATCTTTTAGCTGAAAAGCATTAACCAGTCAGTTGATTCAATCTGTATTAAGTTACAGTACATGTATAGTCACCCTCCATTGGAACTCAGGGCGTCGGCTGGCATCGGAGCACATTGCTATTGGAAATCAGTCCAAGGACTCAAAAGATATATTATAAAAAGCTGTTTTATTTAGAAAAAGCAAGTTACAAATAGACTTCATTGGAAATATCCAACTCAGTTAAAAGAAGTATAAAACAAAAACATCTCTTATCTTAAGATCGGCTTGTGCCTGCCAGGGCCAAGGCCTGCATCTTGTCTTCCAAAGTAACACAATGGTAAAATCTTCAAAAATCTGACTGTGATCTGGCAAGTTGGCCTTTATAAAGGGCCCCAGATCTCTTCGCTTATTGGTCCAAATACAGTGATGTCATAGCTATGTCATTCCACTAGCCAATCAACGTATAACACATACAGATGAATTCTCCTCCCTCTGTATTCGTCACAGTAACTGGAGGAGCAACAGATTACCTTGTGTTGGAAAATCCCTATCTGTTACTTGCAGGCTACCAGAGGCCCCACGGTCGTCTCACATTCCCCAGTGGCCAAACAGTATTGACATGGAAGCAATTCACACTTTCTGCACGAGCATATAGTACATGGTCCTTTTTTAGCATGATTAGCCTAACACATACATATACAGATATATACAGGTACAATAGGTTACAGGTACAATACAGTACTCAGTGTACTATAGTACATTAGTTTACATTACAGTAAACATTTACAGTTTACTCTCCTCTCCTCCTTCCTCTTCTGCGGCCTCTCCTGCTGCCTCTCATGCTGCCTCTCAAGGTCACATTTTTTATGGTTAACTCCCTACTGCATGTTCATGTGGAGGGAGGGAGACAGATACATCTGTACAGACCAAGCAAATCATTCTTAAAGTCTATAAAGAATATACTGGTTATAAAGGAACAAACAGGATGTCAATTTCCAAAAGGGTCACTGTTGTTCTGTGGCACTTCACACCCCCTCTGTCATCCTGGTCGGTCATTTTCCATTGTCTTAATAGCGTCTATACTGGGGGACGAGATGGCGATTGCGGGGTCACGTGGCCGTGACTCTCCACACCCCCTCTGCCATCTTGGTACCTTGTTACCCTGGTAGCCGGCGGGAAGACTTGCATCTGTTGTTCCCGGCCACCGCACCTGAAGACAACACCTGGTGGTTATCTTGTGGTCATCTTGGTCATCTTGGGGTCACCCCCTCTGATCTCTTGGGTCTCTCCCATAGTTCGAGGTAGGTTGAATTGTCACTTCTCTGGCGACCCCATGGGTCCCCGAGAATTGTAGCAGCAGTCCTCTATTGAAGTGTGGTTGGCCTGGTCGTGTGACCCTGTCCTTAGGCCTCGCAGGACATCACAGATACAGTCCACAGAGGACTCATTTCTTTTCTCTCTTTCAGGTCCATTCAGGGCTCTCGTCGCCCTGTAACCTGGGTCCAGGCCGATGTCTCTCTGTCCGGTCTAGGAGGTCTAGGAGGTCTAGGAGGTCTGGGAGGTCTGGGAGGTCTAGGAGGTCTGGGAGGTCTAGGTGAGGACCTTGAGGATGCTCTGGAGCTTGACCTATCCCGGTCTTCCTCCATTTCCGAGTTCTGACCTGGGACAGTATATTCCTTCTCGCCATTCGCTGCGTCGTCCACTGACTCCGGGGGACAGCCCCCCCCGTCTAAGAATGCTCCTGGCCCGAAATAGGGCAGGTTCTGATCCTTCCGGTCCGAACTGTACTGTCGGTCTCCTTGGTGTATCCTAAGGAAGGAGGTCAGTTCATTCCAGGATCGCAACATATTCACTTTGATCATCTGATCCTTCATAGAACGTACAGCTCTCTCTGCCACCCCGTTCGTATTGGGCTGGTAGGGTACAGAGTATTGGGCTATTACACCCGCTTCCTCCAGTAGTTTCAGTCCTGCTAGCAATGGCTAGTTAGCCTGCTATTCGCTCCTATTCGCAATGGCTATTTCAGCCTGCTATTCACAAAGTAGAGTTTTTTCTACTTAAGTTCTGACTTTAAGTAAGCTTTCAGTTACTTCAAGTTCAAGTGACTTTAGGGCTCCCTAGCCCTGTTAGTCGCGAGTAAACGCCACTTCAAGTGGTTTCTTATGAACCCTCTCTTGTTCCTGATAGATTTTTTACCTCTTAGGCTGTCTGCTGCGCTTTGCAGACCTCTACGTCAATCATTGTTCTAGATCTCGAGCACTTAGGAGGAGTCTTGGTTGGAGAGGATTGCTTGCTGATAAGATCAATCTTGAGTAAGGTTTTAACTCAAATCTGTAATAAATTTTACTCCAGAGGCACCTGACCGCAGTTATTTCAGTTCATATTCTTTCGGCTTTTGATACCTATTCAATTAGTATAAAGCCCAACTCACGGATGTTCTAAGCCCCAGAACCTCCAATCAGTTTTGACAGACCTATAAACCAGTGACTCGGCCGCCCAAGCACTACAGCGTCCTGCATGCTGAAGCTTCCGAGTCCCCACAAATCTGATAGGCCCGTCGGATATAGAGATCCTGATGCTCGCTCTGTCCCCCCGCGTCAAGGTGCTAAGCTTGATGAGAGTTTGCAGAGTCTCAATTTTTATCCATAGGTGCTGGTGAGTGTACATCTCACGCAGCTGATATGGTTGGTACAGGTGCTAACCTACCAGATGGTAGCTGTCAGGAAATCCCCTTTGCATGAAATAGATTACAAATTCTTTCGTCCTCTTTACTCTGGTTTAGAGAAAAGACGGACATCTTTACATTATTTGTGTTGAGAAAGCATTTAGACTTGGTCATACAGCATGCATTCCGTCCGTAACTGGTCTCGGGACCATGCTGCGCATTTGGCTGCAAGACGGTTACCCCCTGGTACACCTATGAATAGCTTTTCAAGCAGTAAGCCTGATCTTTGCCTAGGTGTTCCACGTATGACTGATTCTGCTGCAACAGTGAGAGACAAGCTCCCGTCTCGCACCTGTGGGATTAGTTTCTCCACCATATTTTCCCCTGGATCTTGACCGGGGATTCTTACTTCCATTTCCATCATTTGGGCCATTGAAGCCCCTTCGGGGACCTCCAGTCCTTTGAGGTGTCTCAAAATGCGAGCGGCATCCGGGTCATCATAGAGAGGTGACCCATGGAAAATCTGAGCACACTTATGGATATAAGCAGCCTGGGTCTCCCCTCGAAGCATTTCTGGGGCTAGTTTTTTGAGCACTTGGGTTTTGCTTAACAATTCTTGTGCTTTGTTGCTTTCTCCATATTGGGTGCTGTCATGCAGACTCCTGCCTGTATGTGAACTCTTTCCTCTCGGTCGGTAAATGTCTCCGGGAGATTGGGCTAGTATGGAGTGAGGGCTCACTTCCGGTCGGTGTTCCTCTGTGCTGTGTCTCAGGGCTCGGATTGGGCTTATGGACGGGGCCTCGTTCAACCAGTTTCTTTCTCTCCTGGCTATTTCAGCCATGGCCCTGTCTAGCTTGTACACCTGTTCACGTAGTATGTCATAGCCTGCATGTAAGTGTGCATGCTCGTATGGTTCTGTTACTCCAGGGTGAGACAACACTTTTTCTGCCACGGGTGACCGGGCTAAGGCCTGAGCCGTTCCCCATCTCACGGGATATGCTGGCATAATATCCCCTGTTTCCTTTCCTTCCAAGTCTCCTTCACTCTCTTCAGAGACGTCCTCCAATCCTGAGCTCCAGGTCAAGCCCGAGGGTGACTGAAAGGTGGTGCCTTTCAGAGTAGGCCCCTTGCCTATAGGTCTCAGTTTGACCGGTTTCGCTCTCTTGTTTCGAGGTCTAGGAGGTTCGCCCCTCGGGTACCGAACTCTCTCCCTAGATCTTGATCGAGATGAAGACCTGGAGGATGCTCTGGAGCTTGACCTATCCCGGTCTCCCTCCATTCCTGAGTCCTGATCTAGATCAGTATACTCCTGTTTGCTACTTGCTGGGTCGTCCCCTGACTCCGGGGGACGGCCTAGAAGTCTATGGATACTCCTGGCCTGAGATCGCGCAGGTTCCGCCTTTTCAGGTTCGAACTGTACTGTCGGTCTCCTGGGTGTGGATGATCTCCCTCTCTCCGCTGCTCGGGAGGAGTTCTGGGAGTTGGACCTTTCTTTCCTGGGTACGGGTCCCGACCCCTTAGGGTTCGGAGGGGGAGTGAGAGGTACCAATGCAGGCTCATCGTCCTCGTCTTCCTCACCCTCCCCGGCTCTATCCGCGGCCAGGGTTATTGCCTCATGGTCCCTAGGTTCCACCATGAGACGGATCTCTGTGTGCCCTGCACTCCTTAGGCTTGAGATCGCGCTGATTACGGCTTTCCCCAACCATATGCCTCTTTGGCCATATCCTCGAGACCTGCCCCACATCAGGTTTATGGCTAGTCGGTAGGGCATGTCCTTAGTACCATGGCCAGCATAGATTTCCCTTTTCTGCAGTAGTTCCTTTATACGGGACACCAGTCTGTCCCAGTTTATGTGTGAGGACTTTATCTCCTTGTATTGGTATTGGCTTAGTGTCACGTGGACAATTTTCTCCGCGTGAAACACCTCATAATCACACTCTGTGATTACTGCCTTGCCTGGTTTCAGGGGCTTTTTGGTCCTTTTTTCCATTACCTGTTTCCTCAGGTTCCGGTAGTAAGAGCCTCCTGCCGTTACCATGCTTGTTTCCCATCTACCATAGTTCGTCAATGACGGTCCAGTGAAGGTGAGGATTGACCATGGTGTATCAGAGTTATCGGTCCAGACTGGGTAGTTAGTGACTGTTATGTTTGGTGATTGTCTGTGAGACCTTGTAGATGTCACTCTCACCCCTGAGTGTTCACCACGGGGAGATATATAGGTTGCTCTCGCTTGCCTCACTTCCTCGTGAACACGTGGTCCTGGGCTTATGCACTGCAGGGAGTGATCTCGCCCTGGTGTGGTTGATCCCCCCAGTGTCGGGAGGTGTCCCCTGAGTGTATATTCTCCCATTTTGTGTCCAGAGGGGGCTCTCATTGAGGGCGGAGCCCTCTTATCCATATACATGGAAGTGGGAGCAGGCAGTGTTCGGCCTGTTTCCTCATATATCCTTCCTTGTCCTGACCGGGGCCACGTAATTTGAGCCCTCTGGTCTGAGTGACTCACTGCTTCCCTTGGTGTTCCCGAGGGACAGACTGTCCGGTTTCTGTACGCCAGCTCCTCCTGAGCTAGCGTCTCTAGCATCTGTTGTGCTAGCGTCTTCCGTGCTAGCATTTCTTGTGCTAGCTTCTCTTGAGCTAGCATCAGCTGCGCCAGCTCCTCCTGAGCTAGCGTCTCTTGCACTAGCATCTGCTGTGCTAGCGTCTTCCGTGCTAGCATCTGTTGTGCTAGCTTCTCTTGAGCTAGCATCAGATGTGCTAGCATCTGTTGTGCTTGCTCCTCTTGAGCTAGCGTCTGATGTGCTAGCATCTGTTGTGCTAGCTTCTCTTGAGCTAACTCCTTCTGCGCCATCTTCTTCTGAGCTAGCGTCTGCTGTGCTAGCTTTTCTTGTGCTAGCTTCTCTTGAGCTAGCGTTGGTTGCTAGCTCCGGCTATTTAGCCTGCTGTTAGCTCCTGGCTTTGTTAGCCTGTGGTTGGCTAGTTAGCTCTTGGCTAGTTAGCCATCAATTCACTCCTGGCTTGTTAGCCTGTTGGGAGCTCCTGTCTGGCTAGGGCCAGTTAATTTGTGTTAGCACTGGCTCGTTAGCCCATGGTGAGCTAGTTAGCTCTCGTCTGGCTGGGGCCAGCTCATGGGTGTTAGCACTGGCTCGTTAGCCGATGGTGAGCTAATTAGCTTCCGTCTGGCTGGGGCCAGCTCATGGGTGTTAGCACTGGCTCGTTAGCCGATGGTGAGCTAGTTAGCTTCCGTCTGGCTGGGGCCAGCTCATGGGTGTTAGCACTGGCTCGTTAGCCGATGGTGAGCTAGTTAGCTTCCGTCTGGCTGGGGCCAGCTCATGGGTGTTAGCACTGGCTTGTTAGCCGATGGTGAGCTAGTTAGCTTCCGTCTGGCTGGGGCCAGCTCATGGGTGTTAGCACTGGCTCGTTAGCCGATGGTGAGCTAGTTAGCTTCCGTCTGGCTGGGGCCAGCTCATGGGTGTTAGTACTGGCTCGTTAGCCGATGGTGAGCTAGTTAGCTTCCGTCTGGCTGGGGCCAGCTCATGGGTGTTAGCACTGGCTCGTTAGCCGATGGTGAGCTAGTTAGCTTCCGTCTGGCTGGGGCCAGCTCATGGGTGTTAGCACTGGCTCGTTAGCCGATGGTGAGCTAGTTAGCTTCCGTCTGGCTGGGGCCAGCTCATGGGTGTTAGCACTGGCTCGTTAGCCGATGGTGAGCTAGTTAGCTTCCGTCTGGCTGGGGCCAGCTCATGGGTGTTAGCACTGGCTCGTTAGCCGATGGTGAGCTAGTTAGCTTCCGTCTGGCTGGGGCCAGCTCATGGGTGTTAGTACTGGCTCGTTAGCCGATGGTGAGCTAGTTAGCTTCCGTCTGGCTGGGGCCAGCTCATGGGTGTTAGTACTTAGCTCGCTTGTGGCTAGTTAGCCTGCATTCCAGTGAACGCGCCGTTTTGGCAGCGTCACGTAGCCTCGGGCTAGGTAGCCATCCAGTTAGCATTTAGCTTGTTTGTGGCTATTTAGCCTGCATTCCTGTGAACGCGCCGTTTTGGCAGCGCCATCACGTAGCCTCGGGCTAGGTAGCCCTCCAGTTAGCATTCAGTTCACTCCTGGCTTGTCAGCCCGTGTTCCAGTGGGCTAGGGCTATGTAGCCTCCTGTAGCCTCCAGTTAGCACCAGCTTATTAGCCGGCGCTGCCAGCCTGTATGGCTGCGCTGATGTCTCTCTAAACTGCCAGACATTTTAGAGAGAGGGTTTTCTTTACTTTCTTTTTCTTTAATCCAATTTTGCGGCCTCAACCGCTCCACCAGCAATGCCCCCACTATGCAGATGCCTTTAATTTGCCACTGCTTTCCACCGAGGGCCATACAGATCAATATCCTTTGTCTGGTGTATTCTAAAGCTCGGTTCTCCGTTTTTTCAATATTTCTAGTTTATTTTATTTTGGCTATTATCTTACCGATCTCAGCCCTACACCAGGGACGCCATGTTAAGAGCTACAGGTAGTCTCTATATATCTCAATCACCTACTCAAGATATAAACCTGTGGCCGCTCGATATCCCCCGGCGAGGTGCTAAACTCGCCAAGTTCTCGAGTCAATTACTATTTCTGTCTAGATTACTTCAAGTCACTAGTCTAGTTATATCCAGTTGATATGAAATGTAATCATGAAGAGTTGTTCATCTCTTCTTGTTTGAAATAAACCGAATGTATGTCTTAGGAGAACTCTTATAGCCTATAAAAACAATTATTTTGTTATTATCATCATCATCATCATCATCATTATCATTTTACGAAAGGGCTTGTAATACTGCTCAATTGAAAGCTTGGTTGTATTACTACTTTGTTAATAAGTTTTACCACTGTACTAACACGTAATCATTGTTTGCACGCCCCAGCATCTCCTGTCCCCCCTCTCCTCCTCCGCCAGCGGAACCGACCGTCCAACCCTGCAGTGATTTAGACGGTCGAGGTCCCACATAACTTGACAGAGTCCGTCTGGACACAGAGATACCGGAACCCGCAAACAACACACATTTCCATGTATAGTATTTATACAGTACATAGCATATATATATATATATATATAATATATATCTTTTAGCTGAAAAGCATTAACCAGTCAGTTGATTCAATCTGTATTAAGTTACAGTACATGTATAGTCACCCTCCATTGGAACTCAGGGCGTCGGCTGGCATCGGAGCACATTGCTATTGGAAATCAGTCCAAGGACTCAAAAGATATATTATAAAAAGCTGTTTTATTTAGAAAAAGCAAGTTACAAATAGACTTCATTGGAAATATCCAACTCAGTTAAAAGAAGTATAAAACAAAAACATCTCTTCTCTTAAGATCGGCTTGTGCCTGCCAGGGCCAAGGCCTGCATCTTGTCTTCCAAAGTAACACAATGGTAAAATCTTCAAAAATCTGACTGTGATCTGGCAAGTTGGCCTTTATAAAGGGCCCCAGGTCTCTTCGCTTATTGGTCCAAATACAGTGATGTCATAGCTATGTCATTCCACTAGCCAATCAACGTATAACACATACAGATGAATTCTCCTCCCTCTGTATTCGTCACAGTAACTGGAGGAGCAACAGATTACCTTGTGTTGGAAAATCCCTATCTGTTACTTGCAGGCTACCAGAGGCCCCACGGTCGTCTCACATTCCCCAGTGGCCAAACAGTATTGACATGGAAGCAATTCACACTTTCTGCACGAGCATATAGTACATGGTCCTTTTTTAGCATGATTAGCCTAACACATACATATACAGATATATACAGGTACAATAGGTTACAGGTACAATACAGTACTCAGTGTACTATAGTACATTAGTTTACATTACAGTAAACATTTACAGTTTACTCTCCTCTCCTCCTTCCTCTTCTGCGGCCTCTCCTGCTGCCTCTCATGCTGCCTCTCAAGGTCACATTTTTTATGGTTAACTCCCTACTGCATGTTCATGTGGAGGGAGGGAGACAGAGACAGATTAACCCCTTCCTATTCCACCTTTCCCTTCTTACTGTAAGGTTTCTAGTGTCACTGAGGGAGGGTACTGCTTGCGGGGGGAACCAAGTTATTTATTTACAATTCAGTCACTAGGTGTGGGAGGGTTAAAGGAGTAATTGGGGGAAGTGAGAGTGTGTTGGGGAGTACTGCTGACCGCCCTGGAAGGGAGAGGAAGACCAGAGTACCAGACCAGGTTGGTAAATCCCGGGCCCCATCCACTCCCACTGCCAGCCTCCAGTTGGTGCTCCAGACCCAAAGACGGAGGTGCAGTCGGACAGAGATCTACTGTGTCTCGCTACCCAGTGGCTGTGCACACCCGTTCCCACGAAGCAGGGATAATCCACCCTGCTACACTTAGGTTTTTTTCAAAGTTCAAAGCAAAGAATCTGGATCGTTTCAGGATGACTGTAATCCCACGAGAGAGGTGGGTCTGGGATTGACAAAGAAAAATAACAGGCCTTACATTTAACAGAAATGCACCGCAACAATTGTAAGAAAAAAAAAGTTATCAAAACAGATTTGTGCATCTTATTATTTCTTTAATTAGGATGCTATACATAATGCCATTTTGTTTACTTGTATTATTCTGCCCTTGTATACTGTATGTATACTGCATTCAGTAGTAAATTAAAGTAAATCACAATGCAATGTAGTTCACTATACTTTATATTTTAAAAAACTGTCTCAAATTCAGTGAGATCCGTCTGATCCTGGATTGCAGAAAAAGGGATTTTTCATTATCCAGATCATTTTGAAAAAAACTCTTTAACCCATCTAAACTCTGCAGATAGTAACTATACCTACCCTTTTCTCTGTATTTGCCTCAGCTGCCGAAATGATGTTGTGTCCTTTGTGTTGGTCTATAATACACAGAGGACAGATACAGGTCTGGTCGGTGCAACACCAGCGGCTTGCTGTGCTCGGGACAGAGCCTCTCCTCCAGGTGCTCCACGGCCTCCACCACCTTGTGCCTCTTCCCCATGAGGAACTCCTCGTGTCGGTTGAAGTGAGTCACGCAGTAAGACGACAGACACTCCAGACATGACTTGTTGGCTTTGTGCTTCCTTCCGACGCACAACGTGCATTTAACCTCCCCACACACGTCCCGGTGTGATAATAGTGACACGAAACGTGGCTGGAAAATGTCATTGCTTTAGCATTTAGCTTCTGAGCTCGTTAGCTAACGGGGATAGCTAGCTGCCCTTCTATCTGATCCTCCATTCATCGCGACGTGATCAGCTTGTTGTCACCGGCTTATCGATCATCAGAGTAGATCAACCGGTCAGACTTTACCGTTGGTGGTGACTGCAGTCGGTGTGTATTATTATTGAGACCAACGGACTGCGGTGGACATGATGTTGCTATTATGAGTCATTATTATTATTATTATTATAGTTAATGTTAGCATCTGAATGATGGAAGAGTTTGGCTTTGGCACCACCACAATGCATGATGATGATGATGAGGGTCCTCCTGAGCTAGAGAGAGGCGCCTGGCCTAACGTCAGGCTGCAACCATCCCTTTTCATTGTACTGTGACAGACTGAGAGATAGATAGATATAGAGAGAGAGAGTTGCATTGTCTGACGTTGTGTTGCTTTGAGCTCCATCTGCTTTGTTGTCCACGTGCGTGTCAATGAGGTCACTTGTCACCCTCAGAGAATTCTTTTATTAAATTTTTTTAATTAAAAACAAAGGTTCGAAAAACCCTGACAAAGTTTGAATTACTTTATTCAAATTGAGGATTTAGTTTGAGGATATATATATATATATATACACAAAATATTATAATTTTTTTTTATTTTATTTTACTTTTTTTATTAAAAACAAAGGTTTGAACGTCCGTTCGAAGAACCCTGACGAAGTTTGAATCCCAAAAACAGGCTTCGGGGACAGCCTTACCAAACATTATTTATATTATTCAAATGGTACTCAAACATGTTCCGTTGTGATGTCACCAGTGTTGGGCAAGTTACTTTTAAAAAGTAACTAGTTACTGTTACTAGTTACTTCTTCCAAAAAGTAACTAAATTACTTACTCAGTTACAAATTATAAAGATAACTAGTTACTTCAGAAAGTAACTATTGCGTTACTGTCAAGATTTTATTTTTATTTTTATTTTTATGTTGCTGTGGGACAAAGTGAGACTAGCCTCCAATCAAATGCCATGTATGTAGATATTATAATTACTATGTTTATATAGTGGATCATACAAATACAAACACAATAGATGTTTTGGAACTTTTGTGTATTGCCCCTCAACAGGCCACAACTGGGCAACATTAAATTATGCTTGTTAAGCACTATACCAAAAATAAATAACAAATATATACTGATTGATTGAACATTTTAATTAACAGATTGCAGAATGGGTACAATACAGTACGGCTCAATATACACAATTGTTAAGGGGATGCAGACCTAAGACTTTCGTCTTGTTTACATCAGGGTCCCCCATTTTCGATTCATGACATTTATGACATACACAACATACAGATATAAGAATCTAATCAAATCATAAACTAATCTAATCATGACATACAGATATATATATATATCTCTGCGCACCAGACTGTGCTATTAAACCAGGAAGTGCAGCACTGCTGATAAGGCTGTCAGCAGTAGAGCCACTACTGCAGCCAGTGCCCTGCGCTGCAACACAACAAGAGTAAACAAAAGATGCTCATGGACCCGCGGTCTCACGCTGACTGAGTCGCTCGTGTTGTTCGTTGGATTCGTTTTGGATTATTTGGGCTCAAAACGTACACTACACGGACCCGCGGTCTCACGCTGACTGAGTCGCTCGTGTTGTGGCTGTGTGTCAGACTCTGGAGGCACCCGCCCACCTCTACCTCTGATTGGCTTACCATGACATTTTACTCAACCTCAGCCAATCGTCAGCATGTATGCTTGTCTCGCGCACTGCCCACTAAACAAGGAAGAACATATTGCCTCTCAGCGCAGAGATCTGTCTGATGAAAGAAACAGGTTCATTCATAGTAACGCGCCGCATTTTTTTTCAGTAACGGTAACAGCGTTATTAAGATTGGAAGAGTAATCCGGATTACTCGTTACTGAAAAAACTAACGCCGTTACTTATAGCGCCGTTATTCCCATCACTGGATGTCACAGTATGATGTCATAATAGAACATTCTAGAACATTTGTGATGTCACAGTATGATGTCATAATAGTACATTCTAGAACATTTGTGATGTCACAGTATGATGTCATAATAGAACATTCTAGGACATTTGTGATGTCACAGTATGATGTCATAATCAAACATTCTAGAACATTTGTGATGTCACAGTATGATGTCATAATAGAACATTCTAGAACATTTGTGATGTCACAGTATGATGTCATAATAGTACATTCTAGAACATTTGTGATGTATCTCTGTTTTGCTGTGGAAAGGTGAGTGTCCACAAAGGCTAGCTAGCTGTTCTACTTGAACACTGAATGTTAATATTGAATCAGACAATAT
>NW_028172344.1:0-7500 GCF_963971535.1 Notolepis coatsorum
CGTGCAACTCCACCTCTACATTTACATTTAGTCATTTAGAAGTAGTAAGAGGTATGGCACTTTATACAACAGGTAGGTCCGACCACACATTTTGATTGGTCGAGAGCGTTCTAAGCCGTGAGTATATTCATGATACACTCACGGTTAAATCACCATGAATATACCACTGCGCTGGCTTTAGAATGTTGTAGAAAGTTTTCAACTGCCATTCATCAAACGGAAACTGTCAACATGACCTACCTCCGCGGACATGGTTACTTAACGTACCCGTTAACTATGAACGAGTGGATAGATATAGAAGAGGAGTCTAATGCGAGCGAAAGTCGGAAAAAGTTATCAGCACCTCGGACAGTTTGTTTGCGCTGCCAAGCAAATTGATAGCCTACTCCATTTGAAATTCCATAGCAACGAGGCATCTTTAGGAAAAATTTTTCGACGCCAAGTTCACTGAAATCGATATAAAAGACCCCAGAATTGTCTGTATTCATCCTATATTTTTCCCGACGGTGCAACTTGCTGTATAAAAGCAATAATACACTCTAACCCGTGGTATGTCTGGAATATTGCCACTCTGTGATGCCTATACGCCACTCGAGCTTCACTCTCATGGCTGCGGGCGCATCACAGCCGTGGCAATATTCATGACATCCCACTGGTTCTCGTGTGTTATACAATGTACATATAAGAAGATTTGTGTGGATTTGTGTGTAAAAGTATACAATAGTACTGGACAGGTGGTATGACATATAGGAGAATGGAATGAGATTAATAGAATGTAACACTATTATACATGTGAAAGTCAAGATAGACCGCGCTCTCTATGTGACAACGAGGATGTGTGTGAAACAGTGAAAGTGACAAGCGTACACAACAGTATGGCACATTGGGTAACAGTCCAGGTTCAATTGCTTCCATGTCTAGGAAGATCTATTTTATTTTATTTGTATTTGTATTTTTTTTAAATTTTTTTATTTAATTTTTTTATTTATTCTTTGTTATTTTTTGTTATTTCAAGTGTGTGTGTTTATGGTTTGTTCGAGATAAATAAAGATCAAATCCAATCAAATAGCAACAGTCATAGTTAATATTTTGTACTGTGCAGACAGCCGGTAGAAGTAACGTCACGGTGACCAATCACAGCCACTCTTATTGTCTGGGACCAAATACGGCCACGCCCCATTCCCAGGCTGGGGAATCTCTAGAATGGGTTTCGGGCGACGCTGTATACGGAAGTGACGATAGACAACACTTTCTGTTGTCAGTAGATGGCAGCATTGGTTTAAAATTAAAAGGTGAAAATGTTGAAAACTATGAATACATTTCCCAAGATCCTTAGCACAGGTCACAGGTCACTGGGATGTGTCTATTCTTCGCCGTGATCTGAACAGCGGTAAACTATTACTGCGACCTCGGTATAGCGACCGCGAATGGTAAACTAATTATCTTAACAAAAGTGCGCTGGTTGCGTTACATATGTTGTCTAAAGGGGGACATATGGTACAATTTAAGATTTTAATGATAATCGGCATATAAAGGACAACATAAAGCATCGTTAATTGGTAAGAAACCTCAATGAAAACGGTAATATTCGCTATTGTTATGAAAATGGGCTAGAATCCTATAAAAATGTGGATGCATTTGGTCTACGTTCCGTTAGATATGCAAAGTATCATATTTTAGGTTCTTGAGTTGCGACGCCTGATGGCCTGGTGGTAATAAATGTCCTTGAGTCTGGTGGTACTGTGCGTGCAGCCCTGCTCCTGCATCGCCTGCCTGCCAGACGGTAATGGGGAGAACAGTCTGCGTGCTGCCAGGTGGCCGTGGTCCTTGATGGTGCTGCTGTGTGCCTTTCCGTGTACCGCTGATGAAAGATATTCTGAATGGCTGGGAGTCTGTTGGCAGTGATGTGCTGTGATGCCTCCGCTACTCTCTGTAGTGATGGTGTGGCTGTGCGGGCAGAACAGTTCCTGGATCAGGCTGGGATGCCTCTGCTACTCTCTGTAGTGATGGTGTGGCTGTGCGGGCAGAACAGTTCCTGGATCAGGCTGGGATGCCTCCGCTACTCTCTGTAGTGATGGTGTGGCTGTGCGGGCAGAACAGTTCCTGGATCAGGCTGGGATGCCTCTGCTACTCTCTGTAGTGATGGTGTGGCTGTGCGGGCAGAACAGTTCCTGGATCAGGCTGGGATGCCTCCGCTACTCTCTGTAGTGATGGTGTGGCTGTGCGGGCAGAACAGTTCCTGGATCAGGCTGGGATGCCTCCGCTACTCTCTGTAGTGATGGTGTGGCTGTGGGCAGAACAGTTCCTGGATCAGGCTGGGATGCCTCCGCTACTCTCTGTAGTGATGGTGTGGCTGTGGGCAGAACAGTTCCTGGATCAGGCTGGGATGCCTCCGCTACTCTCTGTAGTGAAGGTGTGGCTGTGCGGGCAGAACAGTTCCTGGATCAGGCTGGGATGCCTCCGCTACTCTCTGTAGTGATGGTGTGGCTGTGCGGGCAGAACAGTTCCTGGATCAGGCTGGGATGCCTCCGCTACTCTCTGTAGTGATGGTGTGGCTGTGCGGGCAGAACAGTTCCTGGATCAGGCTGGGATGCCTCCGCTACTCTCTGTAGTGATGGTGTGGCTGTGCGGGCAGAACAGTTCCTGGATCAGGCTGGGACGCAGCCCATCAGCAAGCTCTCCATGGTGCACCTGTAGAGGTTTGTAAGGATGCTGATGTGGAATATATGTCCCCCACCCCCCCCCCCCCCCCCAAACATACTACCATCCCAGAGTTAATCCCCAAATGTCCTGTCTCTCCCAGTCAATCCCTTTGTCTCCCCGGATCAATCAGTCCACCCTTTGTCTCTCACCTCCCCAGCCCTTCCCAACTCACCTAAAACAACCCCCCCCCCGTTCCTAGCTCACCCATCCTCCCTCCTTCACTCCCACAACCCAATCTACCCTAATTTCCACCCTACATTGTAAAGCGCTTTGAGTGTCTAGAAAAGTACTGCAATTAATTTATTATTATTATTATTATTATTATTATTATTATTATTATTATTATTATTATTATTATTATTATTATTATTATTATTATTATTATTATTATTATTATTATTATTATTATTATTATTATTATTATTATTATTATTATTATTATTATTATTATTATTATTATTATTATTATTATTATTATTATTATTATTATTATTATTATTATTATTATTATTATTACCCTATCTCTGACCTGGGCACAGCCCCTTTGACCTGGGCACAACCCCTTTGACCTGGGCACAACCCCTTTGACCTGGGCTCAACCCCTTTGACCTGGGCACAACCCATTTGACCTGGGCACAACCCCTTTGACCTGGGCTCAACCCCTTTGACCTGGGCTCAACCACTTTGACCTGGGCACAACCCCTTTGACCTGGGCACAACCCCTTTGACCTGGGCACAACCCCTTTGACCTGGGCTCAACCCCTTTGACCTGGGCTCAACCCCTTTGACCTGGGCACAACCCCTTTGACCTGGGCTCAACCCCTTTGACCTGGGCACAACCCCTTTGACCTGGGAACAACCCCTTTGACCTGGGCACAACCCCTTTGACCTGGGACCAACCCATTTGACCTGGGCACAACCCATTTGACCTGGGCTCAACCCCTTTGACCTGGGCTCAACCCATTTTCTCTTACTATAAAAACATAAGTTTTACTTGATTCAGGAGCTCTATGGAGGATACTAGGCCTGGGTCTTCCGGGGGTCATCCAGCCTAACTCTTGACCCATGTGCACTCTGATACTATGTTTGAGCTAAATAAACCTGCAGGTTAACTAAGTCTAGATTTGACCGAGTACATCCTGGATCCGGTTCATTCCTACACGCTGACGTTCAAGCGAAATGCACTTAAGAGAACCGTAATGTAGGAGTTTGAGCCCAGCTCTCCGCATTGCTATAAGCTTGGCTGGTCGTTCATACTAGGGATGCACCGATATGAAAATTGGCCACCGATACCGATTGTTCAACTAACACAATCGGCCGATACCGATACCGATACTTGTGGCAAAAAATAAGTATTTGTAATTCTTTTTAATATTTTATTTTATTTTTATTTTTTTATTTTTTTTATTTTTTTAATGAAACTACTGTATATTTGTATGTGTATGTTTGTATTTGTAGGCCTCTTTACTTACTTAAAAAAAGGAAACATCAAGAAATATGTTTATGGTATCAATATCCCTCTCCCAGTATCGTCTGGCGGCCTGCAGCGGGATACTATTCTCTCAACCAGAGCTTTCAACCAATGCAATGGAACCATTTTGATTGACAGTCGATTCGGCCAATTACGCCACACCGCTAGCACCCACCTCCTGCTGTTCTTACCACCAATCGGCAAGCGTTTATTCATTTTCTACTTCGGGGCATGCCGCCATTGATCTGCTTGCGAGTCAAACTCAGAACCACAACAAGCTAATACGTTAGCTGCCCGGCAGTGCCCGGCAGTGCCCGCCGACCAGCGCGCTCCACAGAATGGCCAAACGAGACACAATGATTTTACTGCAACAAATGTTATAATAAAACAAAGCCTTTCTATACATTTGTCTGGTTGAAAACTTTATTAACAGATTGCAGAATGTGTAGTTGGGTACGGAATGAGCAACGGAATGGAACCGAGCTATGAACGGCTTGCTTGCTATCTTCGGGTAAATACTATGCTGATGTAATTGAACGTGTAACTAACTATATTACGTTAATGCCACAAAACAAATGTTTGTGTCATTTTAACAGCAGATACTTTCTTAAATGCCATCCTCCCGACAGAGCGGTGTTGATGGGGAGCTCTGATGGGTTCGCTTGGTTGTGTTATTAGCATTGAACAGCTAACCGAAAGCTAGCGTTAACTAATGTTAATAATAATATGCTGATGTTATTGTCCGTGTAACACTAACTATATAACGTTGCAAAACGAATGCCTTGTTAATCATAAGTAGTAACTTTGATGCAGTAGCTTGTGTGTGTGTGTGGGGGACGGCGGGCGTTGTGCAGGTAGGTCGCGAGTGAACTTTTTTTTTTTTTGCCTTTTGACGCTACACAAATTGATGGTTATTTATCGGCGACTGCTATCGGCACATTTGAGCTTATCGGCCGATATGCCGATAGCAGTCAACAAGGCACTTATCGGCCGATACCGATACCTGACCGATATATCGGTGCACCCCTGGTTCATACTAATACAATTGGCAGTATTAGGGGGTGGGAAGCTGATGGGTGGGGATCGGACGTTGTGGACAGCGACTCCTACAGGCCGGTTGGTGTGCCTACGCAGCAGAATCAGGAAGCGACGGGGGCGGCGTGCCCTCCCACGCAGACCCTCGACGCTGAGAGATCGCGCTGTGCAGGTGAAAAGATGAGACGGCTGCTTCCTCGAGTACCGGAGGGGACACTTGTTGCAAGGCTTCATCCACATTGCAGCCGGCTTGTGGGAGGCATGGCCTAACAGCGTTCGAGACAGGGGAGGGTAGAATTGGACGATACGAAATTGGGATGGGAGAAAAATAGAAAATGGGAGAAAAAGTTGAAAAAAAAAACAAGAGAACCGTAATGTATAGAGCTGCAGCATACTGGAATTGTATACCTGTGAAGATAAAGATGATCAGCAACAAATTTACTTTTAAGAAAAAGTTGAAGGATGCTGTTATGAATGGTGACATACAGTTGAGTTACTGATTTATTTAGTTAGTATTGTATTTGCGGTTGGAGTTTTTTTATGAGATTTTGAAGATGTTTCTTATGTTTTTATTGTTTTTTTGTTACTGTAATGTAATCTACTGTAATGTTGTAGGTTGTGTGTTAGGACCCCAGAAAGAATAGTCTTTCACCCATGGGTGTAGACTAATGGGGATCCATAAATAAACATAAACATAAAGCAAAACGTCCTCAGTCTCCTCTGGAAATGGAGCCGCTGGTGAGCTTTCTTGACCACTGTATCCATGTATGGCGTCCTGGAGAGACCCGACCACTGTGTCCATGTGTGGTGTCCTGGAGAGACCCGACCACTGTATCCATGTATGGCGTCCTGGAGAGACCCGACCACTGTGTCCATGTGTGGTGTCCTGGAGAGACCCGACCACTGTATCCATGTGTGGCGTCCTGGAGAGACCCGACCACTGTGTCCCTGTATGGTGTCCTGGAGAGACCCGACCACTGTGTCCCTGTGTGGTGTCCTGGAGAGACCCGACCACTGTGTCCCTGTGTGGTGTCCTGGAGAGACCCGACCACTGTGTCCCTGTGTGGCGTCCTGGAGAGACCCGACCACTGTGTCCATGTGTGGCGTCCTGGAGAGACCCGACCACTGTGTCCCTGTGTGGTGTCCTGGAGAGACCCGACCACTGTGTCCCTGTGTGGTGTCCTGGAGAGACCCGACCACTGTGTCCATGTGTGGTGTCCTGGAGAGACCCGACCACTGTGTCCCTGTGTGGTGTCCTGGAGAGACCCGACCACTGTGTCCATGTGTGGTGTCCTGGAGAGACCCGACCACTGTATCCATGTGTGGTGTCCTGGAGAGACCCGACCACTGTGTCCCTGTGTGGTGTCCTGGAGAGACCCGACCACTGTATCCATGTGTGGTGTCCTGGAGAGACCCGACCACTGTGTCCCTGTGTGGTGTCCTGGAGAGACACGACCACTGTGTCCCTGTGTGGTGTCCTGGAGAGACCCGACCACTGTGTCCCTGTGTGGTGTCCTGGAGAGACCCGACCACTGTGTCCCTGTGTGGTGTCCTGGAGAGACCCGACCACTGTGTCCCTGTGTGGTGTCCTGGAGAGACCCGACCACTGTGTCCCTGTGTGGTGTCCTGGAGAGACCCGACCACTGTGTCCCTGTGTGGTGTCCTGGAGAGACCCGACCACTGTGTCCCTGTGTGGCGTCCTGGAGAGACCCGACCACTGTGTCCCTGTGTGGCGTCCTGGAGAGACCCGACCACTGTATCCATGTGTGGTGTCCTGGAGAGACCCGACCACTGTGTCCCTGTGTGGTGTCCTGGAGAGACCCGACCACTGTGTCCCTGTGTGGTGTCCTGGAGAGACCCGACCACTGTGTCCCTGTGTGGTGTCCTGGAGAGACCCGACCACTGTGTCCCTGTGTGGTGTCCTGGAGAGACCCGACCACTGTGTCCCTGTGTGGTGTCCTTGAAGCTGCTGACCCTTTCAACCTCACCAATGTAGATGGGGAGGTGTCGGCCCCCCTGCTGTCTCCTGTATTCCACGATCATCTCTTTAGTTGTACTGATGTTGAGAGAGGGGTTGTTGTCCTGCCACCAGCTGGTCAGTGTCTCCACCTCCTCTCTGTAGGCCGACGCATCATCGTCCGTGATGAGGCCCAGGATGGTTGTGTCATCGGCAGACTTGATGAGGACATTGATGAGGACATTGAACACAATTTTCTTATGAAATGATTATGTCTAACAGTGCCAACATTTACATTATAGTCAGAGTTCATGCTTGCTCTGCGTTGTGTGTT
>NW_028172344.1:12500-24713 GCF_963971535.1 Notolepis coatsorum
TCTAGCTGGACTAGGAGATATTTGGCTGGTGTCTTACTGTCTTCTGCTATCATGCACTCTACCACTAATTTATTAATATTTACCTTGTCTATATTACTACCCAATATACTAATTATTAGGGATGCTCGATATTGGCTTTTTTACCAATACCAATATTGTCCAACTCTTAATTTCCAATACCGATATCAACCGATATCAACCGATACCGATATATGCAGGGTTTCCCCCCCCCCAAAAAATGGAATAATTTCAGGTAATTAACATTACATATCTCTTGTTGTGGAATTAACACAACATTATGCATACTTTTGACCATAAATAAAATCAGAATTTGTTCTTCATTGCTTGCCTGGGTAAATAAAGGTTATAGAAATGTAAAAAAAATAAAAAAAATAAAAGAAAATAGTTTAAACCGATACCGATATTTTCCGATATCACATTTGAATGCCGATATCGGCCGATAATATCGGTAGGCCGATAATATCGGACATCCCTACTAATTATGTCTCTACTACTATGCACACACTCAACACTGCAGCACCCACGTTTCAACACTGTTTGATGAACATTGTTACTCAGCTGATAGTAACCCTTCTTGCTGACTTGTCATACAGAACTTGTATGTGGCTTTGGATAAAAGCGTCAGCTAAATTACTAAATGTAAATGTGTCTGATAATTCTCAATAGGTAGCTAATGTTACAGTTTTTTATAGTATTTATGTTACACAAAGTGTAAAAAGAAAATTTCAAAACCTTTTTAAATGTGCTTTTGATACACATCTTCAACCAACCGACATTATAACACCCAGGCTTTATTGTTTACTTGTGTTTCCCAAAAGCCTTGTATGGTTGACATGGATCAGGGATTATTTTGGTGTTAAATTGCCTTTTGGGAGAGTGTTAGCTGGGGGGGGGACAACAGCTTGGGACAAGGATTCCTCCTTGTCTATTGTTAGTACTGGGTTTAACTGGGGCAAAGCCAGTCCAGGCTTACTGTACTGCAGCTCATATTTACAGTATATATACCGGTGGTGGGACTTGTAATACAACGGCTACCACTCTATATTCAAGATAATTATGGAGTTTTCTGGCAAGCTGGGACAGGTAACAGGGGACGATGGCGCTCTTGTGGGACACGGCCATCTTGAGTTCAAGGAAGAATCTGTAGTGCCGCTGCTTTGTTTCCTAGGCAAGGCAGAGAGGCGCTGATTTACCGGGGACTAAATTAACGAGGCATCTCCTAATTAAGCAAGTTTATTGGCCCCTGGAGGGTCCTTTCCTTTCACACAATCCCCATCTATCTTTCTTTCTTAAATTCCTCCTCTATTTTCTCTCCTTGGCTTTTCCTCATGGGAGACGGAGATGCGTGTACTCTTTATCATGATTATGCATGAATAAGTGCTGTTTCGTGTGCATAGACACACACATAAATAGGTAAATAAATACACACTCACACACAAGCACAAGCCTTCCCAAATATATACAAACACAATTGTCAGTTGCCAAGAAACCCACTGCACTCCGGAAGCATGTAGAAACAGACTGTTATTTACCCAGACATGTGCGTGCATTTCGTAACCTATACATTGTCAAACAACTCAATACAAATTTACACAAATTGTGTTTGCACGGATTCATCAAACACGGGACGATGATGAGAAACACGCTCGCGCGGCAGTTGGCAAATACACTGTCGAATCAAATCAATGCCTGTCCCTCGCACACGCGGCACAGACACGCATATAATGGTACGCACACAGGCCCACATGCAGATATGGGCGGGCGGGTAGAAAACATGGGCTAATGATGTCCTTCAGATCGGCTCAGAGATTTGGATTGGAGACGGAATTGCACACATCTGTCATCCTCCATGTCTCCATCTCTCGTTCAATGATTCATTTCTCTGTGTAGCGGCTGAGCGACGCACTGAGCTCCTAGCTGCCACTGATCCCAATCCAGAATGACAGAAATAGAACATCCTCATTATCCTTCCATTCTCCCCTCTCTCTCTCTCTCCCCTTCTCTCTCTTGCTCTCCGTCCCTCCCTCATCCTCTCTCTGTCCCATCCCTACTCCCTTCTTTCTTTCTCTCCCTCCATCCCTGCCCCCCCCCCATCTCTCTCAATGTCCCTCCCATATCCTCTCCCTCTTTTTCACTCCCTCCATCCCTATCACCCCTTCTCCCCCTCTATCGTTCTCTCTATCTCTCTCTGGGACTTTTATGCAAATGTCATTGTTTTGCTTTCTTTGCCCAGGTATTGTTTTTATGTATTGTCACAAACCTTATAGAATACAGGCTCGCCACAGTCCAAAAACCCACAAGAACTTGCAATTTCCCCCCACACGGCCTCTTTTGTTTACTTTATTTAAATGACAAAAACAATAGCAAAACAATACCATGCCCCAGCAGACTGCGCTTCCAAATGCCCCACTCACCACAAGCGCACAAAAGGCAATAGAATGGTCAGACAGTCCGGGGGTCGATACACAAAGGAGGTTTGTTGCCAGAAAAGGGGATTGTTCACAATTCAGGTTCGTCGTCCAGTCCAGGGTCAGAACACAAGGGGGAATCTCAGCCAGTCCAGGGTCCGATACACACACAGAACACCTACTCGATTTCTCCTCTCCTTCCACTCTACCTCTCACTGTCACAACTCTGAATACACAATCTCTCACTTTCTCTCACAATACCACTCCAACTCGCTCAACTTGCCTCTCTCTATCCTAGTGTTAATGTAGTGTGTGGTACCAGTGTGTGCACGTGGGATGTGTCAACTAATTATGCGCAGCTGTATCTTATCCATTCTAACCAACTAGTGGGTGTGTCGGGCATGTGTGCGTGTGAGGTGTGTGTGAACTAGTGCTGCGCAAGGGTGTTTTCCAACAGTGCTAATCATCTACCTAAATGCCTCCACTCCGTCCGCTACGGATATCTCGCTCCACGCTCCAATCGGCCGAGCTGTCTTGCCCAGTTTGCCCAGTCACTCGCCTTGGCCCTAAAAGGAGAACAGTAGGCCTACAATTAAAGGAGAAACACACCCAATTTCAGAATGCATACATGTTACAATGTGTTGGTTCTTTTGTCTTCCTATAACGTTAGATTACGTGATGATATCTGCGCGCGGGCCGGCAGGTCAGAGCGAGGTCACGTCGGCTACTAGCCAAAAAGCAGCATGGAGGGTGAGGAAGAGAGGTAACGTTACGCGTTCAATAGCTGTCCGTTGTAAACTATGTGGGGGGAGCAAGGAGTTTGCAACAGCGAGAAATACAACATCTTAATTTGATGAAGCATCTGATGCGGCAGCACAACAATGTGAAACGTTGACGCATGACAAAACAGGCGCCGACGGGGAAGCCTCTACCAGTGCCAGTGATGGACGGAAACAAAACAACACAAACTGTATCTAAGATCAGGGCAAAACACCACCCCGTGAGTGGGGAAGGTCTGAAGAAGCTTGTCACTGGGTATATCGTCAAGGAGATGTCATTTCCATGGTTGACTTGCCCTCATTACTAAGCATCATAGAGAAATGCCCACATAGAACAATGACAAGCTGCCAACAGAGAGAGACGTTTGTTGGCTACCTCGAGAGAGAGGGAGAATATGCGGTGATGGAAGCTAATTTGAAGGCCACACTCAAGAGAGATATACTTCGTTTCCACCACAGCTGACATCTGGACAGGTAACAACAGAAGCTATACAGGTTGTACATTACTTTTTCGGAGGGGGGAGGGGGTAAGCGAAAGTAACGAGTGATGTAACTAGTAACATAACTCATAATTACTTTGTAATCAGTAAAGTAATTCTGATTACTTTTTAAAGTAGTAATCAGTAATAAGTAACTATACACATCCTGAGGGACTTGCCCAACACTGGTAGTTAGAGACCAGACTGTACTATCTAGATCAGAGCGTAGGGGTCCGAAGGGGGTGTAGTTCACCTCTTAACCTCTTGAGCCCTATCCCTATTTTCTGAAAATCCGCCAAAAAATACATACCTAAGTAAATGGAAGATTGCTCCACTTCTACAAGGTCCATTTACATGTGCTTTGTATCCAGGGACATCTATGGATGTCAGAGAATGTATTCCCCGTGTCATAAATATTGTGTCTGTTACTAGGCTTGAGTAAATTGTAATGAACGAAAGGAGAATATCAATTATATATTTTTTTTTTTATTTTTCATCTTTGGCGGTCAAGAGGCGCTTCACTGAATCTAACTGAAACACACTACAAAAAAGGTCACTTTAAAAACATAACTGTATATTATATTAGGGTACTCATTACCTTTAATTATTAAGCTTTGCATTGTATTGTATTTTATTCGTATGACTTTTTATCATGTCTATTTTATTATCTATTCTATTTGATTATTCTATTTTATTATTTGTATTTTTGCACAATCAAGGCGGGCATGGCCACCTTCATTTCACTACATGTCTCGTGTATGTATGTGACAAATAAATATCTTGAATCTTAAATCTTGAACCTAATTAGGAGGAAACAGTGACACGCGTGGCACATGTATTCCTTCCTCGTTTATTAAACATATACTAAATAACCACATCCTCCACAATGTAATTCCTCGACAAAGATCCCCAGACACAGCTGCACGATAACTTTTTAATCACAAATAAATGTTAGTTTCAAGCCAATTATTTCTGAAGTTCTCTACCTCCTTTTTGACCGAGAGGCGCGGCTCGTCATTGGAGATCTAATTTCGGAACAAAAGAATCTCAGTTAAAATCAGTGTAAATTGCTTCCTTTCCCCTGACTGGAGTAGAGCAGCAGAACAGACAGGACCTCCGTTAACGAAGTAAACTGTTAGGAGGAACACTGGAGACAGGGAGGTGTTAATTGGCCGGGCTACTGATAAGAGAGCCAACCTGGTGACAGCTTTCACATACACACACACACACACAGACACACACACGCATGCACTAACACACACAAGTGAGCACTATCACGCGCACACACATACACACACACACACACATGCATGCAATAACACACACAGGTGAGCACTATCACGCACACGCACATACACACACACACACACACACACACACACACACACATACACACACACATACACACATTCACATGTTCTGGTTTAACTAAACCAACCACCTACACACTCCATCATATAGACACAGACACAGACACAGACACAGACACAGACACACACACACACACACACACACACACACACACACACACACACACACACACACACACACACACACACACACACACACACACACACACACACACACACACACACACACACACACACACACACCACACACACAACCCCGGGAAACAGCTTAGTCTCACACAAGCCCAATTTGTCAGAAAAGCAGGATTAGCTGTCGGCAGATTTGTAGAACGGAGAGAGAGAGACAGAGAAAGAAAGAAAGGAAAAAAAAGAGTGGGGGAGAAAAAAGAGAGCAAGTGAAAGAGAGAGAGAAAGACGAGACAGGAGAGAGAGAGAGGGAGCGCTACAGGCTACATGACACCCTCTGTTCCAACGGTTACACTCATACTGGGGATTAGTACAAATCTGACAGGTTGCGATGAAAACATAACGGGGACTGAAGCAAAGTGATCGCACAGCAGAATGAGTGAGCTCACAGTGAAAACATAACAGCAGAATGAATGAGCTCACAGTGAAAACATAACAGCAGAATGAATGAGCTCACAGTGAAAACATAACAGCAGAATGAGTGAGCTCACAGTGAAAACATAACAGCAGAATGAGTGAGCTCACAGTGAAAACATAACAGCAGAATGAGTGAGCTCACAGTGAAAACATAACAGCAGAATGAATGAGCTCACAGGGGAAACATAACCGCAGAATGAGTGAGCTCACAGTGAAAACATAACAGCAGAATGAGTGAGCTCACAGTGAAAACATAACAGCAGAATGAGTGAGCTCACAGGGGAAACATAACAGCAGAATGAGTGAGCTCACAGGGGAAACATAACAGCAGAATGAGTGAGCTCACAGTGAAAACATAACAGCAGAATGAGTGAGCTCACAGGGGAAACATAACAGCAGAATGAGTGAGCTCACAGTGAAAACATAACAGCAGAATGAGTGAGCTCACAGTGAAAACATAACAGCAGAATGAGTGAGCTCACAGTGAAAACATAACAGCAGAATGAGTGAGCTCACAGTGAAAACATAACAGCAGAATGAGTGAGCTCACAGTGAAAACATAACAGCAGAATGAATGAGCTCACAGTTAAAACATAACAGCAGAATGAGTGAGCTCACAGTGAAAACATAACAGCAGAATGAATGAGCTCACAGTGAAAACATAACAGCAGAATGAATGAGCTCACAGTGAAAACATAACAGCAGAATGAATGAGCTCACAGTGAAAACATAACAGCAGAATGAATGAGCTCACAGTGAAAACATAACAGCGGCACGGTGGTGTAGTGGTTAAGGTCCAGGGTTCGATTCCCGCTTGGGGACCAGGTTTCTGCATTGCCAGGTACCCAGGTGGGGTATCTCCCAGGCCTTTCTGTGTGGAGTTTGCATGTTCTCCCCGTGCTCGCAAGCCCCCCCCCCCCCCCCCCCCCCTGATAGGAGAAACCCAATGGAAAAACATGCACAACAGATCGCTAATGCTGTCGCGTCCCTGACGAAGACGGACAGGAGCACTTGGATTGGTCCCTGGGGCACGGCCCCTCGCCGACGCCCCTATCTGCTCCCGGCTGCCCTTGGGGGGAAGGACGACGGGATGGGTCAGAGTGCAGAGACTCAATCGCATCGGCGACCCAACTAATTGCATGTGTGTGTGTTCCTGTGTGTGTGCCGCCCATCGCTTGTGTGTCTGGCTGGCTGCATGCCAAATAAAGACTTCTCCAAAGTCCAGTTATTATTATTATAACAGCAGAAAAACATAACAGCAGAATGAATGAGTGTGTGGGGCTTACAGTGAAAACATAACCACGGATAGAACACGCACAGACATACATGCACACACAGTGGTGCTCATTCTTGAACGGACATACAAGAAAGTTACCAAGAAATTCTGTAAGCTATATATTTAGTAATATATATTATAAATCTATAGTTTATTAGCAACGACATCTGAGGTGTTTTACGAACTTCTTACAAGGTTATTTACGAGGAAACTTACAAGAATGTTAGTCAATGAGGTCCAATGTTTTCTGTATCGATGAGATGAGATGCCGTCAAATGCACGTGGAACCTCTGTTAATGACCCATGGTTGGAACATGAAAAACTATGTGATTTAATGTTCTACGTCTTACCGTGACTTTGTCTATTTTGGTGCTGTCTATTTTATGCTCGTTTTATACTTATTTTATATCTGCACTTTCTGCATTGCTCTTGACCTGCCAATTGGTGTGCTCATTTTATGCACAGTGGTCGGGATCAAACGTGATATTGTTTTTGTTGCGGTTTTCTTTTTGGTTCGGTTATGTTTCACGTTGCCAATGACAACCAAACCACAACAGTAAAAAATTTATTTATTTTGATCCCCACTTTGGCTAGCACAATGTTATGAAATATTACAGGCCGTTTCCGAATGATCTGTCAGCGATTAATTATACACCACGCCAGGCTGCGTTCATCTGAATTATGCATGCAAGCTATTTTAGTATCACAATATTATTTGGCTAGTTTTGAATTTACCAGCAGTGAAAATAATACCCTCTGAACATCTGAACTATATGAACATTTGGAAATATATCGGAACATTTGAACAAAAACTGTCCAATCAGCTTAAATGTGCTGTTTTTCTGGTCTTTTCCTGCTTTGGTCAGATTGCTTTCACACTTCAAACTAACTGCCCCAGGGTTCACTCAGAAGCCTGGGGCGACAGTGGCTCGGGAGGTAGAGCAGTCGTCTGGCAATCCGGAGATTCCCTGTTCGATTTCCGCTCCTCCCAGGCAGTGTGACGATGTGTCCTTCAGCAAGACACTTAACCCCTAAATTCTCCCGATGAGCCGGTTGGCACCTTGCATGGTTGCCTCCGCCGTCGGTGTGTGAATGTGTGAGTGAATGGGTCAAATGTGAGGAACAAATATACAGCCATTTACCATTTACCATTTACCACCTCTAACAGACGGACCAGGGTTCAGGTAGAAGCATGACAGAGACCACCTCTAACGCTCCAGATTTAGATTTAAGTGGACTAAACAAAGCAGGTGTTAACCGTCTGTACTCTGTAGTGTGATAGTAAAGGGTTAACCCTTTGTCACGTGGCAGTGAAAGGGTTAACGCACCCTGAGACTACAGGCATGCAAAAATTGCATTATTACGTTATTGTAAATGATTTACATTATTGTAAATGACTGCATTTACTGAACCTCATGTAATGTTATATTTAAAGAGAGGTCGGAGGTCTCTGTGTGCCCAGTTAAGGTCTGGCACCCTGCCGTTGGCTGTGGAAGTGGGTAGATTCCAAGGTACACCTGAGGAGGAGCGGTTGTGTGTTCTCTGTGATCTGGGGGTGGTGGAGGATGAATTTCATTTAGTTTTTCACTGCCCCTTGTTCACCGACGTGAGGAGGGTTTTATTTGATGAAGTTCAATTTGTAAATCCGGATTTGTTTTGGGAGTCTGAGAGTTGAGTTGGTTTTTTGTGGAGGAGATCTTCAGTTCCATATGGGCTGCATACATCGCTGTATGTAAGACACAAAAATAAAAAATATCAATCAATCAATCAACTACATGTGAAAAAAAGTCTGTTAGAAAACACATCAACTACAGCTAATATTTACCTCCAAATCAAAATACAATATGAATCAACAAGAATTGGGTTCAGTGTCAGGGGTTTGATCGGTGACAGGATGAAACCTACTGAAGTAAAGTAGAGAGAGAATCTCAAGAATCTCTCAGGATGAATGAGACCGGATAGTCTGGTACGAAACTGCTACGCCTGCCTGCTCACCACCCTGTGGACTGAAATACTGACTTTAACACAAAATTAAATGAAGTTAAAATAAAGTTTGACTTTCCATATTAATATAATCTAAAGTAGGGCACTCATATGAAAGTGTTATACCCCTGGTGTATAATAACCTTGAAGTTTAATATCTTGCAGTTCACTGGATCTTCTATGAAAGACTTCTACTGTCCTCTTTCATAGGGATTTTAGTATAAGTGTGTGTGCACATAGGTGCATATGTGTGTGTGTGTGTGTGTGTGTGTGTGTGTGTGTGTGTGTGTGTGTGTGTGTGTGTGTGTGTGTGTGTGTGTGTGTGTGTGTGTGTGTGTGTGTGTGTGTGTGTGTGTGTGTGTGTTTGTGTGTATGCATGTATGCGTGTGTGTGTATATCTATTCATATATTGCTATCTGGCCATCTATTGCTCTGACCTCCTCCCACTCATTGTACTGATGAACACATTGTGTGTGTGTGTGTGTGTGTGGTGTGTGGTGTGTGTGTGTGTGTGTGTGTGTGTGTGTGTGTGTGTGTGTGTGTGTGTGTGTGTGTGTGTGTGTGTGTGTGTGTGTGTGTGTGTGTGTGTGTGTGTGTGTGTGTGTGTGTGTGTGTGTGTATGCATGAATGCGTGTGTGTATGCATGTATGTGTGTGTGTATGCATGTATGCGTCTGTGTATGCATGTATGCATGTGTGTATGCATGTATGCGTGTTGTGTATGCATGTATGCGTGTGTGTGCATATCTATTCATCTATTGCTATCTGGCCATCTATTGCTCTGACCTCCTCCCACTCATCGTACTGATGAACACATTGTGTGTGTGTGTGTGTGTGTGTGTGTGTGTGTGTGTGTGTGTGTGTGTGTGTGTGTGTGTGTGTGTGTGTGTGTGTGTGGTGTGTGTGTGTGTGTGTGTGTGTGTGTGTGTGTGTGTGTGTGTGTGTGTGTGTGTGTGTGTGTGTGTGTGTGTGCGCGTGTGTGTGTGTGTGTGTCAGAGTGCAGATAGGAGTGCATCACAAGGCTCAATCCCGTATCACACAGGGTTAAACAAGAAAGAGTTTACAAAACAAGACAAGTTACCAAACAAAACAAGTTAAGAAGAATCAAACTGAACCAAAAAACAAGATAACCGCCGAAGTGGTGAGGTCTCTCACTCTCTTCTCTCTTTCTCTGCTCCCCTTCCTGTTTGTCTCCCCTCCTCCGGTGACTTTTTGGTGAACTCTCCCTGCTCTCTCTCTCTCTCTTCCTCTCTCTCTCTCTCTCTCTCTTCTCCTCTCCTCTCTCTCTCTCTCTCTCTCTCTCTCCTCTCTCTTCCTCTCTCTCTCTCTCTCTCTCTCTCTCTCCTCTCTCTCTCTCTCTCTCTCAATTCAAATAGGCTTTATTGGCATGAAATATTAACATACTTATTGCCAAAGCAAGTTCAACATACAAATAATAACATATATATTAAGCAATAAAATATCATAATATTAGTAATAACAGTAAGGACAATCAACAAGAAACATATTAATTTACAAAATAGTCACTCGATCGGGTAGTCATTTTTCAAGTTTGGCCACTCAGATACATTTACAGGGCTTGTTCTCTTATTTTGTGACAACCGTCTACATATTTTGCAGCTAATGCTGTACATTGACTTTTCTCCCCACACATGTATAGTAGCTTTTGGTGATCAGGGAGATGGATAAACTTTGCATCAATTTTGTTTATTTTATCAAAGAAGACTTCTCTTAGGTCCTTGTATTTCTCACAGTATAGCAGGAAGTGAGGTTCTGTCTCAATGTCCCCCTGATGGCAAAGTGAACACAGCCTGGCCTCTCTGGGCAGCCAGTTTTGCCTGTGACGGCCTGTTTCTATGGCTAGACTGTGTCCACTAAGTATGTACCGTGTCAATGTTTTTCTCATTTTATCTCATTCACAGTAGTCAGGTATTCTGCCACCATGTACTCTCTGTTTAGGGTCAAATAGAATTCTAATTTACTTTGAGATTTGGTTGATTTGTTCCAATATTCTATATAATTTTCTTTTTGTTTTGAGATTATTTGGTTGGGCCAGATTTCTTGGTATCTGTCCTGAAGCGTTTTGTGGGCAGAGATTTCTGACTAGCTGGCAGAGGGGACTCTTATCTGGGTTCATCTCTTGGCTCTGAAGGGCTTTGTAGTGGTAGGAGTGGGGTCACTTGATTGGAGGTGTGTGTAAAATTTTATGGCTCGCTTTTGAATTTGAATGATTAGGGGGTATTGGCCAAGTTCTGCCTGCATGCATTGTTGGCAGTGTGTCTGTGGACCCTAAGTAGGTTTTTGCACAATTCTGCATGCAGTACTTCTAATGGGTGTTTTTCCCATTTTGGGAAATCTTGGTTAGTTAATGGACCCCACACTTCACTGCCATATAATATTATTGGATTTATTACAGAATTTAGAATTTTGAGCCAGGTCCTAATTGGGATGTCAATTGGAATTTTCCTTTTGATGGCATAAAAAGCCCGTCTTCCCTTCTCCTTCAGTTCATTCACAGCCATATTGAAGTTTCCATTATGATTTATTTTCAATCCCAAATATGGTAGCTTTTTGTGTTTTCTAATATGTGTGTGCCTAATTTAAATGTATTATGTGAACTCTGAGACTCGTGTCTCCTTTGAAAGATCATGACTTTAGTCTCTTCATGTTTACGTTCAGAGACCATGTCTGGCAGAACTGGTGGAGGATGTCTAGGTTCTGTTGTAGACCCTCTTTAGTGGCTGACAGCAGAACCAGATCATCTGCGTACATCAGTAATTTTACATTGGTATCGTGCAGAGTCAGACCGGGTGCAGTAGAAAGTTCTAATAACTTTGCTAATTCATTTATAATTCATATATTAAACAATGTTGGGCTTAAATTGGCATCTGGTTTCTTTCTGTTTTTGTCTCTCTCTCTCTCACACTCTCTCTCTCCTCTCTCTCTCTCTCTCTCTGTCTCTATCTCTGTCTCTCCCTCTCTCTCTCTATCTCTCTCTCTCTCTCTCCTCTCTCTCTCTCTCTCTCTCTCCTCTCTCTCTCTCTTTCTCTCTCTCACTCTCTCTCTCTCTCTCTCTCTCTCTCTCTCTCTCTCTCTCTCTCTCTCTCTCTCTCTCTCTCTCTCTCTCTCTCTCTCTCTCTCTCTCTCTCTCTCTCTCTCTCTCTCTCTCTCTCTCTCTCTCTCTCTCTCTCTCTCTCTCTCTGTCTAGTTGGAGGGAGCACGTCTGAGGAAGTCAGCTGAGACTAGGGCTTTCAGCTTAGGCTTTAGACTTACCCCTGCTGCCCCCCTTTCTTTC
>NW_028172343.1:0-3000 GCF_963971535.1 Notolepis coatsorum
ACAATTGTGTGTATTGAGCCGTACTGTATTGTACCCATTCTGCAATCTGTTAATAAAATGTTCAATCAATCAATCAATCAATCAATCAATCAATCAATCAATCAATAACACATACCACACACACACACACACACACACCCACACCCACCAATCCACACACAGACACACACACACCCACACCCACCAATCAGTCATAAACACACACAGATTACTGAGTCACCGGCATTACAGAGACATTATTCAATTAAGGCCAATCAAGACAAGTAATTCAACTGGGGACAATGCCATGTGACTGACTGACTGTCTCTCTCCTCTCTCGCTCTCTCTCTCTCTCTCTCTCTTCTCTCTCTCTCTCTCTCTCTCTCTCTCTCTCTCTCTCTCTCTCTCTCTCTCTCTCTTATATATATATCCATGCTCACTCTGGTTGGCTAGCTGGCTGGCTGACTGACTGACTGACTGACTGATTGGTTGGCTAGCTGACTGACTGACTGACTGACTGACTGACTGGACTGACTGACTGACTGACTGACTGATTGGTTGGCTAGCTGACTGACTGACTGACTGACTGATTGGTTGGCTGCCGGTTGGCTAGCTGACTGACTGACTGACTGACTGACTGGTTGGTTGGCTAGCTGACTGACTGGTTAGTTGGCTAGCTGACTGACTGACTGACTGACTGACTGACTGGTTGGTTGGCTAGCTGACTGACTGGTTAGTTGGCTAGCTGACTGACTGACTGACTGACTGACTGACTGACTGACTGACTGACTGACTGACTGACTGACTGACTGACTGACTGACTGACTGAGACTGGCTGACTGACTGACTGACTGGTGTGTTGGTTTAGCTGACTGACTGCGTGACGTTAGACCAACAGGGAGCCTGTTTTAACTCCACAGGGAGGTGTCTCTCTGTCTCCACTGTATTGCAGCATGTTGGCCAGTAACATATGTTGGTAATGATCCTGGCCGCGTCACCCTGTGTCCCCCCCCGACAGACGCAGAGGCCGCCGAGTGGCCGGAGGTCCAGCGGGCCGAGGGTCTGGCACGCGGCGCGGCGCTGAAGTGGGCGTCCGGGGTCTTCTGTCGCCCCGAGCACCTGGAGAAACTGAGTCAATACAGGAAGAGAGAGAGCCAGCGGACAGCCTCCATCCACTCCAGACTCAAGGTGTACACACACACACACACACACACACGCACACGCACACACACACATGTCAGTGTGTACAGGAGGGCTGCTAGTTACAAAACCCACACATAAAGAAAAAGTAAACAAAGTACAACACAACGCAGGGCTCAGTTGCCTAGACTGAGGTCCCCATTTGACAGCATTACAGATTCTACCTTTAAGATATTTTGCTTACATAATAAAATAAATTTTTGAGGATTTTTATTTATTTATTTAACCTTTATTTAGCCAGATAAAACATTTAAGAACAGGTTTCTGTTTACAAGGTCGATCTGGTCAGGATGCAATCGTGTATTTTGAGTAAAGAAATATCGGGTAACAATTTGACTCCATTTTAAAATGGATTTATAGTATCTTTCTTTATGCAACCTTGTATCATTATTTCAATGGTTTTGTCATGTCCCGCCCAGTCCGTGGTCCAGTCCTACCTGGAGGGTGTAGGCTGGGGTCTGGGGCAGCTCCACGAGGCCCGGGTGGAGCTGAACGAGGTCTCGCACGCCCTGCAGAAGGCAGGACTGGAGTCGGGTCGGAATGCTGAGGGAGTCACTGCTCTGGAGACACTGAGAGAGGTGTCAATCAATCACTGTCAGCTCCTGGCTGCCGTGAGCAACCTGCCACGCCTCTACTCTGGTGAGCCCGCCCCCAAGATGGCCCTAGGATGGAATTCTGTAAGAAAGGACTGGGCATTATATATGGATATTTATAATTGACCAGAGAAGTAAGAATCAAACTTGTGGTGTCATCGGGTTAGGTATTAAGTCTCTAGCTGCTCCATAGACAATGACCCACAGAATGTTTTTTATTTAAAAAAAAAATGTATACCCGAATTAGCTTTATTCTATAGTGATGTTCTCAGTTCAGAAACAGAACATGAACCTGTATTCTCACAGGTTCACACTCTGGGTGCTCTCAGTGTCATCTTTACCATCTTTACCAATTCATTGTCTGTGGAGTAGCTTCAGACTTGATACCTGATGACATTTGAATAGCACTCAAGTTGTTTGTGTTCACAATCAGATTTTTAACAATCACTTTGATTTACAGGTTCCATCTTTTTGTACTCATTCTTACATGTCATACTACCCAACCCTGTTCTGCTCCTCCTTCCACCCCTCCTCCTCCCTCCTCCCCCTCCTCCTCCTCCTCCCCCTCCTCCTCCTCCCTCTCCTTCCCCTCCTCCTCCCCTACCCTTCTCATCCTCCCTCTCCTTCCCTCCTCCTCCCCCCTCCTTCCCCTCCTCATCCTCCTCCCACTCCTCCTCATCCCCCTCCTCCTCCTCCTCCTTGTCCTCCCACTCCTCCTCATCCCCCTCCCCCCTCCTCCTTGTCCTCCCCCTCCTCCCCCTCCTCCCCCTCCTCCCCCCCCTCCCCTGCCCCCTCCCCCTCCTCCCCCTCCTCCCCCTCCCTCCCCTCCCCCTCCTCCTCCTCCTCCCCTCCCCTCCCCCCTCCTCCCCTCCCTCCCCCTCCTCCCCTCCTCCCCTCCTCCTCCTCCTCCTCCTCCTCCTCCCCTCCCCCTCCTCCTCCTCCTCCTCCCTCCCCTTCCCCCCCCTCCCTCGCCCCTCCTCCCCCTCCCCCTCCTCCCCCTCCTCCCCTCCTCCCCCTCCTCCTCCTCCTCCTCCTCCTCCTCCAGTGCGTGGCATGGTGCTGGAGACGGAGAGACTGGTGGAGTCCCGGCGTCTCCTGGAGGCCCACGCCCGTCTCATGGAGCTGGAGCGCTGGCAGGACGACATCCTCTGGCAGCTGCACGGGGGCGCGGGGCCCGCTGGGCGGGCGGGGGGCGTCCTCAGCCCCGAGGACGAGGCCCTGGTGACGG